>NC_135970.1:15630257-15763924 GCF_053455715.1 Rhinoraja longicauda
GTGCAAACAGGCCCTTCGGCCCACCGAGTCCGTGCCGACCATGGATCACCTGTTCACACTGGTTTTATGGTAGGAGGAGTTGGCTGCGCCTAACGGCTGCGGCTCTCTGGCAGTCTGTTTGTCTTTTTTTCTTTTTTTTGTTTGTGTCGGTGTTGGGATGGTTTTTGTTTCTGTTTTTGGCTGTGTATGTGTGTGTGGGAGGGGGTGGGTGTGTGGGGGGGGTGGGGGGGGTGGGGCGGGGGGAACCTTTCTTTTATTAGGTCTCTTACCCGGGGCGCAGCTCGCCCGCGGGGCCTTCCATCGCCCGGCGCGGCTCGGCCGATGGACTTAACATCGCCGGTGCGGCTCGGCCGCGGGACGTTTCAGTGCCCGGTGCGGCTCGGCCGCGGGACGTTTCAGTGCCCGGTGCAGCTCGGCCGCGGGACGTTTCAGTGCCCGGTGCGGCTCGGCCGAGGGACGTTTCAGTGCCCGGTGCAGCTCGGCTGCGGGACTTAACATCGCCGGCGCGGCTCGTCCGCGGGACGTTTCAGTACCCGGCGCGGCTCTGCTGCGGGACGTTTCAGTGCCCGGTGCGGCTCGGCCGCGGGACGTTTCGGTGCGCGGTGCGGCTCGGCCGCTGGACTTAACATCGCCCGGTGCAGCCGTGGGACGTTTCAGTGCCCGGGGCGGCTCGGCCGCGGGGCCTTCCATCCCCTTGCGGGGGCTGTGCGTGTCGGTTGCCTCGGTAGGGGTCGAGCTGTCTGTCCATGGGTGCGGGGGGAGGAGAGGGGAAGTTTTGTTGCCTCCATCACAGTGAGGGGGTGTTTGGAGTCACTGTGATGGATGTTTGTGTTGGGGTCGTGTGTCCTGTGTTCTTTTCTTTTTTGCTGTGTCTTGTGACTGCTGAAATTTCGTTCGGTGTTTGTGCCGAGTGACAATAAAGTTTTGTTATGTTATGTTATGTTATGTTATCCCACTTTCTCATACATTTCCTACAAATTCAGGGCAATTTGCAGAGGCCAATTAATCCACAAACCCACACGTATGTAGGATGTGGACGGAAACCGGCATTCCCAGAGAATTCAATTCAATTATACTTTATTGTCTCATGTACCTAGGTAGGTACAGTGAAATTGTTCGGTAAGATCATATAGCAGCCCTCACGCAGGCAGTAGACAAGAGTCTCCACGTTTCAGGCACCGACAAAGTTACAAAAGGTTGACCGAACAGTCCAATCTTCCGCGTGCCCTCGCTAGGTCCTCTTAACGTTCTTGGCGGCCCCCCACCGGGTCCCTCCATCGTTCTTAGCAGCCCTCCACCAAGTCCCACACACTCACAGGGAGAATGGGCAAAGTCTACACAGAGGTCAGGATCGAACCCGGATCTCTGGCACTGTGAAGCAGCAGTTCAACCAGCTGCACCACTCCCACCCTAGGCAGTCTGGAACGGGGCCTCTTAGTTGCCAGGGTAAGGAACATGTCAAGCCAAATGGAAAAACTCTCGGAAAAGGAAGGATGCTAAAAAAGCTATTAGAGCTCTACTGCAGTTAACTTTCTGTCTTATTAAATAAAGGAAGAGGAAAATCAAGTAAATTTCCCTCAGTATTTCCAAAATACAAGCACCAACATCTTGGATGCTCATGAGAAATTAAACTTACACAAGCTCTGGTCAAAGCTTGTTTAATCGACTAAATGGTGCTTTTTCATTAGATACTTTAAAAATGGTTTATTGGAATGTCCTTAATAAACTGAAATGCAACCTACAGCTCATAACGCTCCTCAGATAAGGTAATAATGTGATGTCGTTTGGGTTCACTGATATAAATTGTATTAGGGAATACACCTAATTCAATTTTGACTGAGGAGTCTCCTGCTTTTTGTCATGGGGAATGCAAGCACTCCACTTCATCATAGCAAGTCATAACGGTCACGTGTGGCGGTGCCTAACGGCTGCGGCTCGCTGGCAGTTTGTTCGTCTTTTTTCCTTTTTTTTGTTGCGTGTCGGTGTTGGGATGGTTTTTGTTTTTGTTTTTTGGCTGTGTATGTGTGGGGGGGTGGGGTGGGGGGTGGTGGGGGAAATCTTTCCTTTTCAGGTCTCTTCCTCATGGCGCGGGGCGCGGCTCGGCCACGGGCCTTCCATCGCCCGCGGGGCCTTCCATCGCCCGGTGCGGATCGGCCGCTGGACTTTACACCGCTGGTGCGGCTCGGCCGCGGGACCTAACATCGCCCGGTGCGGCTAGGCCGCGGGACTTTACATCGCTGGTGCGGCTAGGCCGCGGGACCTAACATCGCCCGGCGCGGCCACGGGACGGTTCAGCGCCAGGCGCGGCTCAGCCGTGGGGCCTTCCATCGCCCGGCGCGGCTCGGCCGCGGGACTTTACATCGCTGGTGCGGCTCGGCCGCGGGACTTTACATCGCTGGTGCGGCTCGGCCGCGGGACTTAGCAGCGCACGGTACGGCCGCGGGGCCTTCCATCGCCCGGCTCGGTCACGGGACGTTTCAGCACCCGGTACGGCTTGGCCGCGGGGCCTTTAATCGCCCGGCTCGCTTTGCGGGGACTGTGCGGGTCGGTCGGGGACGAGCTGTCTGTCCGTGGGCGTGGGGAAGAGAGTGGAAGTTTTGTTGCCTCCATCACAGTGAGGGGGTGTTTGGAGTCACTGTGATGGATGTTTGTGTTGGGGTCATGTGTCTTGTGTTCTTTTTTTTTTGTGTGTGACTGCAATGTAATTTTGTTCGGTACCTCGGTACCGAATGACAAATAAAGCTCTGTATTCCTGTATTCTGTAAGAGTTTTCCAGCAAGACCAAGACAAGGTTTTGAGGATTTTCTCAAAATCTCCTTGCAAAATTGTAACACCCTCACCAACTCAAGAGCCCATGAACCATGAGGTCAAACTGGAGATGTGGTATTTGGGAAATGTCAGAGCATTTAGTATCTATATGACAGAAACTCATGTGCAAATGGTATAAGGATTTCACAACATTGCACGTTACCACCCACTCGTCTGGTCAAGATAGACCTGTGGGAGTTTGTCAATCCTACATTGGAATCTTTGGCTGCCTCAGAACCACAGAGAACTGATCAAAGCAAAAAGCAAACTGTAAAGGTAAAGGGATGGTTGATGTGTTGAATGGGGACCTGACATCAGGATTGAATAGAAGCAAAAAAAGACACAAAATGCTGGAGTAACTCAGCGGGGCAGGAATCAGCTCCAGAGAACATGGATAGGTGATGCTTTGGGTTAGGACACTTCTTCAGACTGATTGTAAAGGGGGGGAAATGAAACTGGGGAGAGGAGCAACAGGCTACAGCATTGCATGGCAGGTAATAGGTGAACACGGGCGGGGGGGGGGGGGGGGGGGAGGGTGGAGCAGGTTGATAGGCAGATGGTTGTTCCAACATCAAAAAATTGTTTAAAATCCAATAATATGCCACAGCATCATGAGTGAAGGCACTGTCACGATGGTAACACCGTTTCTAAAACTTACTGCCCTGGGAAGAAGTTCCACCTGCACCATCAGAAGACAGAAATGGAACATTTGAGGAATTCTACTTCCCCGTTTCTTCTCCATGTAATTCCTGACAGACTTTGTGAGTGAGTTAGATTGCTATTACTGAGAAAGACCAAAGACATTGCTTTAACACTCATAGCACTGCTGATTCCATTCAGCTAAGGTTATTCATGAAAGAAAAGTCACAAATGCTGAAGTAACTCAACGGGTCAGGCAGCATCTCTGAAGATCATGGATAGGCAACCTTTTGGGTCAGAACACTTCTTCACACTGATTGTAGTGGGGGGGGGGGGGGGAATGCTGGAAGAGATGTGGGGATGGATCGAAGCCCAGCAGGAGTTGGTGGATGTAAGTGAGAAGGGTCTTTGATTGGGATATGGTTGGACACAGGCCAGAGATGAAAAGACAAAAGGTAGTGAAATAAGATGATAAGGAAAGAAGAGGCATGAAATGTCAAGCCAGAGGAAGGAATATTGGTGGAATGGAACTGGGAGGAAGACAAAATGGAGAAATGGGACACATCAGGTGGGACAAAGGGAAGAGGGGAAGAGAAAAAGGGAAGAGGGGGAGTGTTTGTAGGTTAGTTACCAAAATATGGAGAATTACATTTTCGTACCGTTTGGTTGTAAATTACTCAAGCAGAATTTGAGGTGAAACTTGGCTCCTTGTGATGGAGTCACATTGTGTAAGTAGACTGTAAATAAATAGTTGGTGTGAAGATCAGAGGTTTTTAACCTGGGTGCAGAGTTAACGAGGGCCTGAAGGGTTGGCTCTTTGAGAAAAAAACTCACCAGAGGAAATGTTGCCATCAGCTTTTTTTCCCTTTGAACTTTTCAGAGGCAGAGAATTAAAGGGTCGTGAGGGAAGTGTTCTTCTGGCAGAAACACATGGCTATATCTCCTTCAGCTATGTTTACCAAGCCAACCGTGCCTAATTGGGAATGTGGCACAGGAATTGTCTGCAGGCTGCGATTCACGAGGAAGTCATCTACAATCTTGTCCCACCTACTGCAAAATAACCCTCAGCAGTAAAATGAGTGTGGATTATTGCTGGGGACCATTGCTGGCCGCTACACCTGCCTGCCTAGATTCCATGGTCACTTTCTGTTGGAGGTGATGGAGGACATTGTCCCCTTCTCTCCGTCTAGCTTTACAATTCTCCCCAGGGCAGACATAAGGCAGCATATTGGTGGAGCTGGCAGAGCTGCTGTCTCACAGCATCAGCGACCCATGTTCGATTGTGACCTCAGGCACTGTCTGTGCGGAGTTTGCACGTTCTCCCTGTAACCGTGTGGGTTTCCTCCAGGTGCTCCGGTTTCCTCCCACATCCCTAAGACATGCATGTTTGTAGATTAATTGCTTCTGGTGTGTGGGGCGTGGATGAGAAAGTGGGAATATATAGATCTAGTGTGAATCGATGGCCTGCGTGGACTCGGTGGGCTGAAGGGCCTGTTTCCATATTGCCTTTCTGAACTAAACAGTTTGCCCATGTCAAGGAGCTGAATGTTGACTGTACCACTTATCCCCACCCCCTCCCTGCAACAGCACCGCCATGTACAGACTCCCCTCACCCAGCCTGGGGGAGGGGGGGGAGGGGGGAGGGGAGGAACGGGAGACTCTTGGCCGTGAGCGCACTGCTCCAAGGCAGATGTTCCCAGCACAACTGTGAAGAAGGCAGAAGTTCCCAACACAGCTGTGGATAGGGTTCCCAGCACAGCTGTGGAGGGGACAGATGTGCCCAGCACAGCTGTGGGGAGGGCAGATGTGCCCAACACAGCTGTGGGGAGGGCAGAGGTGCCCAGCACAGCTGTGGAGGGGGCAGATGTTCCCAGCACAGCTGTGGAGGGGGCAGATGTGCCCAGCACAGTTGTGGGGAGGGCAGATGTGCCCAGCACAGCTGCCTGACTAGCTGAGCGTTTCCAGCATTTTCGTTTTTTATTTCAGATTTCCAGCATCTGCAGATTTTAAATTTTCATCCATGTCAAATATGTCACATAAGTTGCATCGCACACTTCTAAACTCCAGTGTGCACAAACCTAGCTCATGATTCTAAATGCCAGCTGTGCACAATATGGATAAACAAGGGACTGCAGATACTGATTTATACCAAAGATAGATGCAAAATGATAGAGTAACTTAGTGGATCAGGAAGCTTCTCTGGAGAAGATAGATAGGTGACGTTTCGGATCAGGACCCTTCGTCAGACTTAGTACTGGGTGAGCACAATATGGCTATGTCCAAATCATGTAATCATGTACAGTCTTTCCTCTGACTGGATAACACGCAACAAAAAGCTTTTCACTGTATCTCGATACATGTGACAATAAACGAAACTAAACTAAACTAAACTAAACTAAACTAACCTAAGCAAATATCTTTGCAATGTTTACTGTTTGAATGGAATAATATTCTATTGGCAAATTTCAGCACTTTCAGAAGATAACAGAGAGAAGAAAACTTGCAAGAATTAATATCCTGTTGTACACGAATTAACAAAAGATGTGAATATGCATAGGGTCATCAACACATGTACAATTACTGCTCAAAGAAATGTACTTCGTCATCATAATCTTTCAGTTTAGTTCCTCGGATGTGCAATTGTACCACTGAGGGACACTATAAATGTGATCTTCATGTTTCTATCCTGGCTTTTGCCTGAGTTTTCTAATTCAGAATGCATAATGTGAGACAATTGACCGTATAGGTTATGGATTCGATACCTCGAAGGAAATCAATTTATTTTAACATCAATCGTAATTCTAAAGAACAAAGTAATCCAAAGCACACATCGAGTATTTGTATTTGGTTACTTTTTATCAATCAGTCCTGTCGTAGATTCCTTCAGTAAAGGTGGTCTTTTTTTAATTTTAAATTTAGTGAAGGATGAGTAGTGAACAAGCTGCAGCCAACCATTAGGGAACAAACATGTTAATTTTTATTAAAAGTGGTTCCACACCAGACATTCTTGAATGAAAACGCTGCCCTCTGACACTGATTGACACATTAGCACTTCAACGCATAAAGAAAAGAAGGAAGCATGTAGACTTCCCGATGGCTGTCAAAGACACAGTATGAACTGCGATTGGGGCCCTGCTAAAGATGGCAGTAACAAATGGTAAATGCTAATTGAAATGATGTGTGTTATTTAGAACAGTAATGCAAATTACTCATAAAGGGCGAAGAAAATGCCTCCACTGTTCCCTCTGAGGAGCACAAGTGTGGGCCCTAGAACCCAAACATTTCTTTCAACTCCGAACTTTGAAAACAAGTGGCCTCTACAATCACAGAGCGAACAGTGTAAAGAAATAAGAATAAAACCAGAATCCGTGCGCTGTGCGTAGAATTAGAATGAGATTGCAAAATGTACTACAGCACTCTTTTTAATTTCATGGAGAAACGGGGAACTGCAGGTGCTGGTTCACAACAAAAAAAGGCACAAAGTGCTGGAGTGACTCAGCCGGGTCAGGCAGAATCTCTGGAGAACATGGGTAGGCGACGTTCCTGGTCAGGAACCCGAAATGTCACCAATTTATTTTCTCCAGAGATGCTGCCTGACCTGCTGAGTTACTCCTGTACTTTGTATCTATCTTTGGTTAATTTAATGATAGGATTTGTACGAGGAAACAAGGAGTCTGTGCAAACTGTTTCTGAGGTAATAAACTGTTATGAGTAAATTATGGTATTTTGAATTGTTGCATTGAAACTCAGATGCAATGGACCAACTTACTGGAGAATTTAAGGACATCTTCAACTTCTGGCTTCTGTGGTCTGAGGTTCCCACCTGCTTCATTACATCCACCATACAGAAGTGCTCTGAGATCTTGGTTTACTTTGTTTCTCTGCACTGGGTGACTAATATTGGGCCAGGTCACTTGATTCAAATGTCCACTTCTTACCAGTGTGTTGGCCTGGACTCAGTATTTCTTGCATACTCGCCAGCGTACCTTCCTCCAATTGAAGAGAATGGCTGAAGCCATCACAGAGAAATAGATAACCTCTGTAGCCAGAGCAAGAAGGGAATCAATAGGAGAATCACTGACCACATTTGTGAAGTATTTATTATTTTCAAAGACGGAATGAGACGATGTAGCTTAATTGTTGTTCAAAATTGAAGTAAAATAGATATGCTAATTGTTAAACGTCAAAATCTAGCATTTTTTAAATTTTGTTTTCCAAGAATAATAAAGAATATCAGATGAATCAATAGTTGAAGTAAACTGAATTGAGGGGCATTTGGTGTGTGTGAATCATCGTGTGGGAAGGAACTGCAGATGGCGGCCAAGAGGTACTGTATGTTAAAGTTAAGGATGGAGGTTATGGGTGAACGGAATTTGTTGTGGATTAGGATTTGAGGTCTGAAGTTGGAAAGAGCCCAGGATAATGGAGAGTGAAAGATCGGAGACTGGAAAAGAAAAGCATTGGGTGAGTTAAAGCTTGAATTGACGAGTGTGTATGAGGATTTCAGCAACAACTGAATAAAGGGGAAAGAGATGCCTTACATTTCAGCACAGTAGTGCAGCGGTACAGTTGCTTCCTTGCAGCGCCAGAGACCCAGGTTCGATTATGACCACGGCTGGTGTCTGTACAGTTTGTACATTCTCCCTCCATTTTCCCCGGGTGTTCCGGTTTCCACCCACACTCCAAAGACATACAGGTTTGGAGGTAAATTGGCTTCGGTAAAACTTATAAATTGTCCCTAGTGGTAAGATAGTGCTAGTGTACAGGGATCGCTGGTCGGCGTGGTCTCAGTGGAATAAAGGACTTGCTTCCGCACTGTATCTCTAAACTAATCTAAATTAAACTAAATCATAAAATTAGGGAAAAGGAAACTGGCATTGTTTGATATGTGATAATAATCACTGTGCATCAAATGGAACATGTTGATGTTGCAAGCAATCAAGTCCAGTCTATGGCATTGACAAGGAAGGGATGAAATTGTGGGATTGGGACGAAGTTTTGATTGGGTCTATTGACAACGATTTCAGTCAGTCTAAAATGAGAGTGGATTTTTATTTGTATCTACTGGATTCATTGAATGTACTGGATCTACAAAGGACGAACAATCAGACCCATCGATTAACAAGCCTTTGGTGACACTCAAAGACAACTCTGAACACTTTAACCAGTCATTTTAAAATATAATTATTGATCTTCTTTCAGTCTACCCCTGCTATTATAATTTATCCAACCAGGCTAACTGGGTGAAAGCACAAAGATAGACAGAAAATGCTGGAGTAACTCAGCGGAACAGGCAGCATCTCTGGATAGAAGGAATGGGTGACGTTTCGGGTTGAGACCCTTCTGAAAGCACTTATTCTTTAATCCAGTGCTGTTCTGTATTGAGAGGCCAGTGTCAAGGTGAAGGTGAGCAAATTGTTAAATGTCTTCTTTCTCCAAAGATGCACTTTTATTCTAAAACGCAATGGGCTCGGTGAGAAAATGTTTGGTTTTGTAGACTTTATAGTTCATATTCCACTGTAATCCATTTTGTCTAGAAATAGTTTCTGTTTATTTTAAATTATGCTTTTATTCTCTCTCTTTCTCTCTTGCTCCCTCTCTCCCTCTCTCCCTCGTCCTCTCTTGCCCTCTCCCTCTCTCTGCCTATCTCTCTCGCCCTCAACCTCTTCCTCACTCTCCCTCTCCCTCCTTCTCTCTGCCTATGTCTCTCCATCTCTCTCTCTCTCTCTCTCTCTCTCTCTCCCTCTCCCTCCCTCTCTCTATATATATCTCTCTCTCCCTCTCCCTCTCTCTGCCTATCTCTCTCGCCCTCAACCTCTTCCTCACTCTCCCTCTCCCTCCTTCTCTCTGCCTATGTCTCTCCATCTCTCCATCTCTCTCTCTCTCTCTCTCTCTCTCTCTCTCTCTCTCCCTCTCCCTCCCTCTCTCTATATATATCTCTCTCTCCCTCTCACTCTCTTGCTCTCCCACTTTCGCTATCAATGGAGGTTATCCAGTTTGGTGGCAAGAACAGGAAGGCAGATTATTATCTGAATGGTGTCAGATTAGGAAAAGGGGAGGTGCAACATGACCTGGGTGTGCTTGTACATCAGTCACTGAAAGTAAGCATGCAGGTACAGCAGGCAGTGAAGAAAGCCAATGGCATGTTGGCCTTCATTGCGAGAGGATTTGAGGTTAGGAACATGGAGGTCCTACTACAGTTGTACAAGGCCCTGGTGAGACAGCACCTGGAGTATTGTGTGCATTTTTGGTCTCCTAATTTAAGGAAGAACATTATTGCTATTGCGGGAGTGCAGCGTAAGTTCACTAGGTTAATTCCCGGAATAGCGGGACTGACATATGAATAAAGAATGGGTTGACTGGGTTTGTATTCACTGGAATTTAGAAGGATGAGAGGGGATCTTATAGAAACATATAAAATTCTTTCAGGATTGAACAGGCTAGATGCAGAAAAAAAGTTCCCGATGTTGGGGGAGTCCAAAACCAGGGGTCAGAGTTTAAGAATAAGTGGTAGGCCATTTAGGACTGAGATGAGGAAAAACTTCTTCACCCAGAGAGTTGTGAATCTGTGGTATTCTCTGCCACAGAAGGCAGTGGAGGCTAATTCACTGGATGTTTTCAAGAGAGAGTTAGATTTAGCTCTTAGGGCAAAAGGAATCAAGGGATATGGGGAAAAAGCAGGAAAGGGTTACTGATTTTAAATGATCAGCCATGATCATATAGAATGGCAGTGCTGGCTCGAAGGGCTGAATGGCCTACACCTGCACCTATTTTTCTATGTTTCTATCTCTCTCCCTCTGTCTGTCTGTCCATCTCTCTTTCTCTCTCTCTCTCTATATATATATATATATATATATCTATCTACCTCCATCACTCACCATCTTTGTCCTTCTGCCAACCCCCCACCCCCACCCCCACCCACACCCACACCCACCTCTCTCTCTCTCTCTCTCTCTCTCTTTTTTTTTTTTTTTTTTTTTTTTTTTTTTTTTTTCATTTTCAAAGACTTTATTCAGCACATTCACATGATACATCACATCAAAACCACATTCAAGGGTTACAAGTCATCAAATAGTCATTATAATACAATGTTGCCTTCATTATTTACAATGCTCTCAACCCCCCGCGGTGACCAGCGCCCACGGAAGGCCTCCATAGTCCCCGTGGTCTCCGCGTGTTCCCTCTCTAGGGTCACGCGCGCACGGACGTAGGCCCGGAAAAGGGGAAGGCAGCCGACTCTGGCAAGACCATCGACCGCCCGCTGCCTGGACCCGCGAATGGCCAACTTGGCCAGGCCCAAGAGCAAACCGACAGGGAGGTCCCACCCCCCCGAAAGACCCTCCCCACCCCCTGCCTTGTGTCCAAACACTAGAATCGTAGGACTAAAGTGTAACCAGAACTTGAGGAACAACCCCTTCAGATATTGGTACAGGGGCAGTAACCTCTCACATTCCATATAGACGTGGAACACGGTCTCTTCGTCACCGCAGAAAATACAGGCGGTCGGCGAGCCCGTGAACCGGCTCAACAGTTTATTACACACCACCGCTCTGTGCAGCATTCTCCACCCCAGGTCCCCGATGTAAAGGGGAACAACTCCCTTATAGAGAGCCCCCCACTGAGGACCGTCCCCGTCTTCAGGTGGTAACACAGACCGCCAAGATGTATCAGGGCGGTGTACGAAGACAAGGAGGTGTAGAATGTGCAGGAGCATTCTGTACAGTGTGCGTCTCTTCGCATCACGAAACAGCACGCTGGGCATCTCGGAAAGGCGGCTCAAGTTGTGCGGAGCCGGCGCCCGGGAGAGATCCCGGAGCCTAGGCCCGATGAGCAAATCTGACGGAGCGGGGGTAAGCTCAGTCAGAACTACTCTAGGCACACGCCTCTCCTCGACACCCGCCATGACAGGGTGAGGACCAGCTGCTCCCGCAGCCACAACGTCCCCCTCCCTTTGTGGAGCAACACGTCGGCTGAAAACAACCAAATTCCTCACTCTAAGCACGTCCCGATAGAAACTAGGCAGACCCCGTAAGGCGGGTCGACTGATGCCCGCCACCGGCAGCCGCGAAACCCCCCGTAGGCAACAACCCCGACGAAAAAAATACGTGGCCAGAGCGTGCCACCTGGGGGGGTTCTCCGTGTACATATACCTCCGCAGAGTCCTGAGACGGAGAGCCGCCACCTGGGTACGCACGCATACCAAGGACTGGCCGCCCTCCTCCAACGGGAGACTCAGGACTGCTGCGGTAACCCAATGCTTCCTATTTCCCCAGAAGAAATCCACCAGCTTCTTCTGTAAAGTAGTTGCAAAGATGGAGGGCGGGACAAGAGTAGCCAGCCGGTACCACAACATGGAGGCCACCAGCTGGTTTATGACCAGCACCCTCCCCTGAAAGGAAAGGACTCCAAGCAGGCCTGACCAGCGTCCCAGCCGGGCGACGATTTTCATCTCCAGCTCCTGCCAGTTCGCCGGCCAGGCATCCTCAGTGGGACTCAGGTACACCCCCAGATAGAGGAGGTGCGTGGTGCTCCACGCATACATCGCCATCTCCTCCGGCAGGGAGTCTACCTGCCACTGACCCACTAATAGTCCAGAGCATTTACTCCAATTAATCCTGGCGGATGATGCAGCCGAGAAAGTCCTCTGGCATTCACGCATCCTCCGCAGGTCACCAGGGTCAGTGAACGTAAGGAGCACATCATCGGCATAGGCTGAAAGAACCACTTCCACCCCCGGACCTGGTAGAGCCAGGCCTGTCAGCTTCCTCCGAAGAAGACACAGGAATGGCTCTACACAGACCGAGTACAACTGACCGGACATGGGGCACCCCTGACGAACCCCCCTCCCAAAATGAATGGGAGCCAACAACACCCCATTAACCTTCACAAGACACTCCGCTGCAGCGTACAAGAGCCGGACCCTGGCTACAAAATGCGGTCCAAATCCGAACGCTTGCAGCGTCCCGAGTAGGTAGTCGTGGTCTACCCTGTCAAAAGCCTTCTCCTGATCAAGAGACAGGAAGGCTACTGACTGACCAGTGCCCTGAGATAGATAAATCAGGTCCCTAACCAGGTGGATGTTATCCTGAATGGACCGACCAGGGACTGTATAGGACTGGTCCGGGTGAATCAGTTGAGACAGCACAGAGCCTAGGCGATTTGCCATCGCCCGTGCAAAGATTTTGTACTCTGTACAGAGGAGAGAGACCGGGCGCCAGTTCTTCAACAGGCGGAGTTCACCCTTCTTGGGCAGCAGGACAACGACTGCTCTGCGCCACGAGAGGGGCATCTCCCCGGTCGCCAAGCTCTCCCCCAGAACCTTCATATAATCATCCCCCAGGACATCCCAGAAGGCTCTAACAAATTCTACCGTCAACCCATCCAGCCCAGGGGACTTGCCCCTCCTGAGCTGGTGCAGGGCACGTGTCAACTCCTCCAATGATAAGGAGTCATCCAGAAGATCGGACACTTCCCTATCTACAGTCGGTAGACCCTCCCACAGGACCCGCTGAGCCTCCCCGCTGCAACCATCTGCGGAGAACAGGGTCCCATAAAAGGACCGGACTAAAGCACTGATCCTCTCTGGATCTGTGACAGAGGAGCCATCATCCGCGAGCAGCTCTACGAGCTGTTTGCGGGCTCCCCGCCCCTTCTCCAGAGAGAAAAAGAAAGGTGACGCTCGGTCCAAATCGTGCAGCATTTGGACCCGCGACCTCACGTAAGCTCCTCGGGACCGCTCAAGCAGCAGGTTCCTCAAGGCTTCCTTCTTCCCCTGAAACTCTCCCCATTCACAGGAGTCCTCACCAATCCGACCCAGGCGAGACTCCGCCCCCGATAGCTCCCTCTCGAGCCTCTCAACCGCTGAGTCCCGCCTTCCGGTCGACCCCCACGTATATTCCTTACAAAAGAGGCGGATGTGAGCTTTCCCCACATCCCACCACTCCCTAAGTGAAGAAAAGCTCCCCTGCCTCTCTCTCCACTTCACCCAACTCCGTCTGAATGACTCCCGGAAACACCGATCCTCCAGCAGCTTGTTATTGAAGTGCCAGTAAGCAGACCCAGCCCGCGTGCGCCCCGGATTGAAGTCCATGCGCACCAGACAGTGGTCCGAGCACGGCACCAGCCGCATTGAGGCCGCTGAGACACGGGAGACAAACGCACCGGAGATATACATTCGATCAATGCGGGAACCGCCCCCCTCAGACCTCCGCGAGAATGCGTTTGAGTCAGGGTGGAGGTTCCGCCATGCATCCACTAGCTCAAAGGAATCAAGCAAGCCTCTCAGTTTCTTTGCTACAGCAGGGGCACACTGAGTACCAGAACGATCTCGCACCTCAAGTGTGCAGTTGAAATCTCCCCCCAGAAAGACACATTCTCCTCTTTCAATAGTGCTCAACAGAGCAGTCACCTCCTGAAGTAGGCAGGCCTGCATCGTGCCACTGCTGGGGGCATACACGTTAATAAAATGCAACGGCATGCCATCCAGACTCACAGCCAGATAGAGCAAACGACCTGGCACCACTTCCTGCACCTTCAGGATCTCTGGCTGAAAAGTCGGGGCCAACAGAAAAGCCACCCCGCTCGAGTTTGTGCTGAGGTGGCTCATGTAAACCCCCCCTTCCCACTCCAGTCGCCAGGTGGGTTCGTCACCGACAACAGTGTGCGTCTCTTGCAGAAAACACACCGCGTATTTCCCCTCTCTCAGGACTTGTAAATGCTGAAATCTGCGAAAGCTCGCTCTACTGCCATTTAAATTTAATGTAACTACTGTGAATTTGCAAACACGTTGGAATTATTTCCTCACATTGCTCTTGATCACAGAACCATCCTCCTTGAGGAACTTTGAGAAATCCCCAAGCTGATGCCTCACAGACGCAGGAATATCACTATCCTTGCTGCCAAGGATGCTATCAAGATCCTCAATAAATCCTGGCAGCTCTCCCCACCGCCTCTTCGCTGCTTCAACTTTAGTCTTGTGACTTTTAGATGTTTTGAGAAAGTCCTGAATCTCACGGATAAGGGTTGCGTTAAACACAGCCCTGAAGTCTGGGCGCCCCGCCAACCCACTCACACCTGGAGCAGCAGCCTCCTCTACACATCGCTCAAGGCCAGTGTCAGAGTCCGTGGGACTACAGCTTGCTGAAAGCTCACCCACCCCACTGCACAGGCCGAGCCCATCGCTCTCCCCCTCCTCCGGCATGACACCACCCCCAGGATCAATGCCGAGGGAGGGTCCCGATGCCTCTGACAGCAACAAGCTGTCCGGTAAAAGGCTAGGCTCCTGCACTCTCCCATCACACCCCACCTCTGGGTCTGGGGAAGAAAAAACAGCAGGCACCCCCGGGGTCCCAGGTGTTCTTGGAGTCTCCCCTACTACCTCAACCGATGAGGCATCACTCCCCTCATCACTTCCACTGGTTCTAATACAGAGCTCAGAGTGGTACGTTTGCTCTCCCGCTCCTCCCCCCTCAGGCTGACTCTGCTCATCCCCCATCCCAGGGAGCACATTTCCAGGGGAGTCAAACCCATCGACCGGCGTGCCATCACCCTCAGAAGGCCCCTGAAACGAGGGGACCTCCTCCGACCCAGCGGACACACTCCCAGGGGCATCAACCCCGCTACCCGATGAGATGACTTCCACGGAAGGCCCCAGAGACGAGGGGGCCGCCACCAACCCAGAGGACACGGTTTCAGGGGAGGCGATCCCAGTAACTGGTCTGGTAACACCTGCAGAAAGTCCCTGAAACAGAGGCTCATCCTCCGGCCCACAAGTCACCAGTCCGTGGTCACCGCTCTCGACAGGGGTGGAAGGTCTCGAAATATCCGTCCCCCTTAATTTGGGCCCACGCTCATGCTCTTCCTCGCTTTCCGACAGCCTTCTTTTTGTCCCGGTGGCTATGGGAGGTGCGGTGACCTCCATAGAGGAAGGGTCCTCCACCTCCGCACCACCCGTTGCCCCCTTTCTACTCCCATGTTTGCTCCCACCTGCCCCCTTCCGGTTCACCTCAGCTCCTTGCTGAGCCAAACCAGGTGCGCCCTGGACTTCACTGGGCCCACTGGGCAGGAGCCCATCTGCTATTGATTGATTCCCTTGGAGGGGCTTATCCTTCTTCTTATCCTTATTCTTAGTCTTCCCCTTCTGCGTCACCCAACCTCCCTCCCCCCCTTCACCCTTCCCCTGTGCCTTGCCATCTACCACCTCCACAGGTTCAGGGTATGGGGGGGGGGGGCCCTCACTGCTCCGGGTCACCAAGGTAGTACTTGCAGCCTCTGATGGGTTGGCAGTGCCGTCCCGGGTTACCGAGACGGAGTCAGCAGCCCCAGCCGAGTCAGCAGTTCCACCCCGGGCCACCGAGGCTTGGAGGGCCGCCCCGGATGGGCCAGCACTGCATTCCTGGGCCCCTGCGTTAGAATTTCTCGCAGTGGCCCGGCTCCTGGGACACTCTCTACGGAGATGTCCAAACTCCTTGCACGCGTGACACTGTGCCTCTCCCCAGCTCCAGTACACGCGATTAGAGAGACCCTTATGCTCCACAGCGAAACTCCCCTCAGCACCCAACCCCACTTCCACCTTCATAAACACGCGCCTCTTGAAGCTCAGCACCCCTTTCTCATACGGGTCATTCCCAGGGTGCATGAGCCTAGTAAGCTTAGACCGCACCTCCCCAATCTTCATCAAGTGTGGAAGGATTTTTGCATCCCGGAGAAACGTGGGACAATTCCGTAGGAGAACCGATTTTACATTGGACACCCACGGTTCCACCTGTAGATGGACCCCCTCCACCGTGAGCCCCTTCTCCAACACTTGGGCCACATCCTTCCGGGACTTCAGTATCAACTGAACCTTCCCTCCTGCACTCTCGGAAGAGGCAATGACATCCCTCTTGAACAGATCATGCAAGCCCTTTGCAATTGCAGCCCTGCTCCACGTGAACCCGGTTTGAACCGAGATCCCGTAAATATCCCAGTCCAAGTCAACATGAGGCTCATCCACGAGTGGCCTCGAGGCCGCCGTCGAAGCCGCCACTGCGTAGCTCTGAACCTTAGGCCGAGCCCCCGCCTTCATGACAGTGGCACACCTCAGCTCCAGGGACAGCAGCACCTCAGCTCAAAAGCGATCCTCAGAGACAGTCACAGTCTGAATGAGCAGCAGTAGCAGTTTCCTCCAGCCAGAGAAAGGAAAGTCCCCAAGCTCACCTCCACAGTCCAGAGCAGCTTTTGGAAGGCTCTTCAAAGCCCTGACAGAAGCAAAAGATACCCTCTTCACGTTAAGCCCAGGCAACAGCACTGTGCAAAACGGTATTGGGGCAGAGAGTCGGTGCTATAAATGTCAAAGACACCGAAATCATTCCTACCCACGATCTCCAGGCACTCTTGGCAATCCGCCAGCCACGGCTGCTCCCGCCGCGGTGCAGAGGAACTCAGGAATTCCACACGAAATGGAGAAATCCTTAATCAAAGGAAAGTTTCCACAGTCCGACGTTCGGTCAAACTATGAAATCTCACTGCAACTGTTCCTCCTCCTTCGACAAGAACCTTGAAAGGTTGCTTCAAAACTTCTCAGTCGCCGGAGCAGAGAAAAACACGACCTCTCTCTCTCTCTCTCTCTCTCTCTCTCTCTCTCTCTCTCTCTCTCTCTCTCTCTCTCTCTCTCTCTCTCTCTCTCTCTCTCTCTCTCTCTCTCATACAACTCAGAGTTCTGTAACTGGTAATGGGTTAAGCTGGCAGCTATGAATAAGCCTGGAAGATAATATTTGGGCAGCAGGATTTCATGTTTTGACATGAATTACAATATGGGAAAGGGAGGTTTGCTGATATTGTATTAATAGTGAGTCGCAGGGCCTCAAGCTGAGTGCGTGACTGTGCACTGAGTGACACACGCCTGTATGATCGCTCGCTCTCTGCCTGACCCATGTGTGGTTGTGCTGCTCTGGGTGTTTGGGGATGTGCACTGGATGGGGTTGGGGGGAGGGGGGGGGCAGAGACGGGGAAAGAGGAAGCACATTTTGTGTCCCAATTGAGTAATCATGAAGGCTTCTGTGGCCGCTAATTAGTTCAGTGAATCCACCAAGGGCTTAAACAGCATTTGCTTCAAAAGTGGTCTTGGCTGAAGCCCATTTGGAAAACAGTATTTGTGACATTTACATTATCTGCTGTAGGCTGGCTTCAGCCAGTTGAGGATGCAAGGTTAATGAAGGCAAGGTCAGAGGTTATCCTTTTCTTTGCGGAACACCTTCCATTTTCAAAAATGTGCTTCCACTATTTTTTTGATTTACTGGTACCTTAATTTCCAAACTAGTATTTTAAACCCAGCTCCAAGGGAAAACAGCTCCAAAATCAGACAAATGATTTAAATACAAATCTTTGTTCATTCTGTTGTGCAAGTGGCTAGAGATCTATACCTAAACAATGTGTGGATAAAGCAGCCCAAAAGAAAATTGGAAAAAAAAAGGGACTGCACAGGCTGGTTTTCACAAAAGGGCACAAAGTGCCAGAATAACTCAATGGGTCAGACAGCATCTCTGGAGAACGTGGATACGTGACGTTTCAGTTTAGGACCTTTCTTTCTTCAGACCCTATTCACTCAGAAGAAGGGTCCCAACTGAAACATCACTTATCCATGTTCTCCAGAGACCCATTGAGTTATTTTGTGTCCTTTTTTAAAAAGAACAATGTTGACTGGTCTGTTTTCTGGTCTGGGGATGCACGGTGGCACAGTGGTAGAGTTGCTGTCTTACAGCTCCAGAGACCCGGGTTCGATCCTGACTATGGGTGCTGTCTGTACAGAGTTTGCACGTTCTCCCTTTGACTGTGAGGGTTTTCCCTGGGTGCTCCGGTTTCTTCCCACACCTTAGAGAGGTATTGGTTTGCAGGTTCATTTGGTTTTGGTAAAATTGTAAATTGTCCCAAGTGTGTAGGATAGCGCTGGTGTACTGGGATCACTGGTCGGAACGGACTCGGTGGGCCAAATGGGCCTATTTCTGCGTTGTATCTCTAAACTAAACTAAACCAAACTAAACTAAATTAAATTAAACTAAACTAAACTTTGGCCTTTCCAAGTTCTCGATGATCGCTGTGTGTAGTGTAACTGTTCACCTGCAACCCTGAAATGTTCAATATAACAAACTGTGACAATACTGTAACCTTAGAGGGCCTGACATTAAATGTACCTCAATTTGAACATTGCCTTTTGTGCACACACTCAAATATCGCATGGCTTCTCTTATCTTCACTGGGTGATCTTAGCTCCCAGCTTTTCAAATATGAAACCAGGTTATAATTATGCATTTTGATGGGAGGTTGACAATAAGTTGTTAACCTCAATGATGAATTAAAGGAACCTAAATTATGCTTAAAGCAATAGAAGGCATTACCACCTCACCCTATCAACCTGCCTAGAACATGAAAAGGTCACTTTCAGTACAAGGAGAGACTATCTACCCAGGCTTTCTACACTGATCATTCTAAACAGATACTGTCATTTTGACTCTTGCCCGTGGGATAAACTGATGAAATGTTTAGCATTCTGCCAGCTCTCTGGGGCATGTTCAGGCTTTGTACTTAACTGGCTGAACTCCAATTCCATCTGTAGAAATGTCATTGTGTTACTGATTGTGGTTTTGAGTCACTTCAGCTAGGAATTTACTAATCAGAAGATGTATCTGAGTTCCTCAAGGCTCTACAGAGGCAAAGAATGTTCTCTCGTGCATCCTTCCAAACTCTCAAATAGTCCATATATATTTAAAGATAAAAGCTGCTGGGCGAGAACGACATAAGGCAGGGAAAGTGAATGTCCACAAGTGTAAGGTGAAAAGAAATTATGTAAATGGAAGCAAAACATCGCATTGTACAATTGCATTTTCTTCGGGGGAAATGACATAATTGCTCTCTGGGGCAAGAATTAATAAAGTCGCCTCTCGCAAAATCCCAGTAGAAATTCGCTGCTGAACAAGTGAAACAGCTCTGCATTCCTACAGTGCACTAGCATGATAAGTGGAACAATGCATTGCACAGGTGATTGCTGCTTTCCCACTGCCCAAAGACAAGTAGCAGCAAGTCGCTAACACATAATCTTCTTCCACGGGACAAGTCCACCTTTGCTTTCCCTGTGTCACTTTCTACGAGGGGGGATACTGAAACATGGGGCGAGATTATTGGAAGCATCCTAAAGTCACGCAGTCACGCGACAAGGCATCCGGTTGAATTTTTATTGCCCTACATTTAGCATTTGCCATTCTTTATGCGTTCATTTTCGGCTGATGCTTCCTGCCCCCAGAACCTCTCCTTCCTTTCACTATCATTAGTAGACGTACAATTATTTGCAGGAGTGTGCGCCTTTTAATATTCTGTCTACTTCCTTCTGTCACAATGTGCATGTAAGGTAATTGATATTTAAGGCACTATTGCTGTAGGCTGGAAATATCGAAGCATGCCTTTAGAGTTGCTTCTGTGTCAAAGAGAATTAAGTTCATTTACTAGACTCAAAGGGTTCACAGAGACTCATTTGATCACTTAATAGCGACATCTATATATCTATATATCTACGTCATTAATCACTATTTGTTATACTGAGATGGTTTATTTTGTGTTTCAGGATATATTTTATTTGAAAACCGCCTTGCATTTAATATTTTCCCTCAGTGCAGCATTTCTAGGTCTTGGTTGCTTTTCTCAGCCGAGCGAGCCAGAGCAGGATTAATTGCAAGTGCTTCCTCCAGCAGAAAGCAGGACACTCCCAACGAAGGCACCATTTAAAATCTGTAAGTGCAATTGTCATTAGAATGAGCTTCAGGACAAGCAACAACGTCTAACCTGAAACTGAGCTTGAAGTTGTTGCAAACGCTGATTGAACCAACCATAAGTTCACAAGTTATAGGAGCAGAAGTAGGTCATTTGACCTATCGGGTCTACGCCGCCATTCAATCATGGTTGATCTATCTTTCCCTTTCAATCCCATTTGCCTTGCCTTTTCCCCATAACCCCTGACACCCTTACTAATCAAGAATCTGTTAATCTTTGCCTTAAAAATACCGAATGGCTTGGCCTCCCTCCACAGCCATCTGTGGCTATGCCCTCTGGTCCTAGAATCTCCCACTAGTGGAGATATCCTCTCCACATCGATTGAATGAATATACGTCAACTTTAGGTAAACTATTCAAGATATAATTTCCCCACAAACATTGTCCCAATTACGGGAACCTCGTGCAGCAAATCAGATGATGGGTTAATGTTCTCCACAAAGAGCTGCTGTATTGGAAGGGGAAATAAGATTATGTGCAATACATACTGATCGAGAAAGTGCACAGTTTGGACTGAACCAAGGGTGAGGGAGGGGAGGGTGAGAGGGAAGTTGATTGGGATGCAAGAGGAAAAAGGGATTAGTGTGGAATTAGCATAGATGGGTATTTGATTCTAGATGAAGATACAGTGAGTTAAAGAGCCTGTGTCTGTGTTGTATAAATCCATGATTCTGTTCACCACACAGTGCCATTCTGCAAACTTCAAATCCCATAAGACCATAAGACATTGGAACAGAATTAGGCCATTCAGTCCAACAAGTCTGCTTCACCATTCAATCATGGCTGACCTATTTTTCCATCCCAACCCCATTCTCCTGCTTTCTCACCATTCTAATTAGTCCTTATTTATCAAGAACCTATCCAATGACTTGGCCTCCACAGCCATCCTTGGCAATGAATTCCACAGGTTCGCCACCCTCTGGCTAAAGAAGTTCCTCCTCATATACGTTCTAAAGGTATGTCCTTTTATTCCGAGGCTGTGCCCTCTGGTCCTAGACTCTCCCACTACTGGAAACATCCTCTGATTTGCTAAATCCCAATATTTCTGGGATATTTTCCAGTCACATTTACAGGAGGCATCATGAACAGCCCAAAATTCCTTTAAACAAAACAGGGAGAAATGCAAACACCTGGAATGCCTTGGAGACATGAAAAAAAGCACAAGGAGAGGAGATATGTGGAACTGAAGTCTGTAGTAACTCAGGTTCTTTGACCGCAGCTTGTGGATTTGATCAATGCCTTCCACTTCCTCCAAATATGTTAGTGCCCTGCATCAATGTCTAGTTCAGCGATACAGCGTGGAAATAGGTGCTTCGGTCCACCGAATCCACTCGGACCAGCGTTCACCTGTACACTAGCACTATCCTACGCTAGGGACAATTTTTGTCTAGGGACACCAGGGGACACCCATGCAAGGGACAAGCGACTGTTCCATCCTTGTGGGGATACAGGCTCTTCAGCCCATCGAATCCATGCCAACCATCGATCACTCCTAAACCATTTCTATGTTATCCTACCTTAATTTCCTTCACACCAGGGGGGAATTTACAGAGGCCAATTAACCTACAAACCTGCACATCTTTGGAGTGTGGGAGGAAACCGGAGCACCCGGGGGAAATCTACGCAGTGACAGGGAGAACATACAAACTCTGTACAGACAGCACCCGTGGTCAGGATCGAATCCGGGTCTCTGGTGCTGTAAGGCAGCAACTCTACCGCAACGCCACCATGCTGTCAAAAGAAATAAATGTACTCAGAGAATATGTGATAGGACAGCGAGTTTAACTGTTTGCTTTAATGTTAACACAGAAGAGTTTGCTATTGTTTCGGGTGAGTCCTGCCAATTGTGGGAAGCATGAATGTTCTGGCACTCACAGAGTGTACAGCATGCACTGTGCTCAACAGAACAAATTCAAGGCAACACCTTGAAAACGTGCTTAATCTCGAGAAACCACTGCAGAGAGTCGCAGTTAAAACTAAGACAGAATCCTGCATCAATAGGCTGGCTGGGCAGGGATTCTAACCAGCGACCTAAAGAGCAGTGTGGGTTTTTTTGATGCGTTGAAGTACATTTTTTTGACAGGATTTTAAGACCTGAAGCAATTTCCTCCGCTCTTTCTTTAAAATTGTCCTGGAGTGGTCGTGGGAGTACATGGTGGGGATGGGATGAAGGGGGTGGTGGGTGTGAATGGGATGAAGGGATTGTCGGGTGGGAATGAATGGGGTGTAGGGTGGGAATGGGATGAGACAAGTAGAGAGTGGGAATAGGATGAGACAAGTATAGGATGGGAATAGGATGAGGGGAAGTGAAGGGGGAATGGGATGAAGGAGTGGAGGGTGGGAATAGGACTAGGGAGTGGAGGAATGCAATGAGGGAGTGAAGGGAATGGGATGAAGGGAATGGGGAATGGAATGAGGGAATGGAGGAAATGGGATGAGGGGAGTGAGGGAAATGGCATGAGGAGAGTGTAAGGGGAATGTGGATTGGGAATAGGATGAAGGAATGGAGGGAATGGGACGAGGGAGTGGAGGGGTGGATTGGATGAGGGAGTGGAGGGGAGGAATGGGATGAGGGAGTGGAGGGGGGAATGGGATGAGGAAGTGGAGGGGGAATGGGATGAGGGAGTGGAGGGGAATGGGATGAGGGAGTGGAAGGGGGAATGGGATGAGGGAGTGGAGGGGGGATTGGATGAGGGAGTGGAGGGGAATGGGATGAGGGAGTGGAGGGGGGAATGGGATGAGGGAGTGGAGAGGGGAATGGGATGAGGGAGTGGAAAGGGGAATGGGATGAGGGAGTGGAGGGGGGATTGGATGAGGGAGTGGAGGGGAATGGGATGAGGGAGTGGAGGGGGAATGGGATGAGGGAGTGGAGGGGGAATGGGATGAAGGAGTGGAGGGGGGAATGGGATGAGGGAGTGGAAAGGGGAATGGGATGAGGGAGTGGAGGGGGGATTGGATGAGGGAGTGGAGGGGAATGGGATGAGGGAGTGGAGGGGGGAATGGGATGAGGGAGTGGAGGGGGAATGGGATGAAGGAGTGGAGGGGGGAATGGGATAAGGAAGTGGAGGGGGAATGGGATGAGGGAGTGGAGGGGAGGATTGGATGAGGGAGTGGAGGGGGGAATGGGATGAGGGAATGGAGGGGGGATTGGATGAGGGAGTGGAGGGGGGATTGGATGAGGGAGTGGAGGGGGGATTGGATGAGGGATGATGAGGCCAAGTTGGACCTTCCGTACTGTCACATTTAATCAATTCTAAACCATTAACATATGATAGTGGTGTTTACGAGGTCTTTGGATAAGGACAAGGATATGCAGGGAATGGAGGGATTATGGATTATGTCCAGGCAGATAAGATTAAAGACAGACACAAATAGCTGGTGTAACTCAGCGGGTCAGTCAGCATCTCTGGAGAAAAGGAATAGGTAACGTTTTGGATCAAGACCCTTCTTCAGACTCAGATAAGATTACTTTATCTTGGCATTAAGTTCAGCATAGATATCGGACAACCTTTAATTGGACTTTACTTGATTATATCTTGCACTAAATGTTATTCCATTTATACTTTATCTGTTCATTGTGGACGGCTTGATTGTAATCATGTACAGTCTTTTCGCTAACTAGATAGCACGCAACAAAAAAGCTTTTCACTGTACATCGGTACAGGTGACAATAATAAACCAAATTAAACTAAATAAAGTAAACTAAAGATATTGTGGGCTGAAGGGACTGTTCCTGTATTACGCTGTACTTTTCCTTGTTCTATGGTCTATTTATTTCAAGTAACGTTTTACTCATCCAATCCCAAACACCAGTCAGCTCCATAATTCAGAAAGAGAAGATTGTGTCTCTTGAGGGAGATTTGGTCTCTTATCTGGGAATATGTGGAAACAAATGTTTCCAGATAATATTACAAGTTAATATCATACTGATGATAAATAATATGATAAATAGTATTTCTGCTCCAGTTTCCTCGCACATTCCAAAGACAGAGGTTTGTAGTTTAAATGGCTCTGATAAAATTATACATTGTCCTGAGTGTGCAGGATAGTGTTATCGGGATGATCAATGGTTGGTGTAGACTCGGCGGGCCAAAGGGCCTGTTTCCATGCTGTATCTCTGAAATAAAAAATAAAATAATTGAAGCGGAAATATGACAAAAGGACTTTGAAATTGATTTTCAGGAGCACTGGGAGCCAGTATGGCCTCAGCACAACTAACTAAGTGTGAAACGTTAAGTGGGCCAGAAGATAAATGGTGATGTTCAGTTAAAAAAATTGTAAATTGTCCCTGGTGTGTAGGATTGTGCGAGTGTGTGGGGTGATCGATGGTCGGCATGGACTGGGTGGGCCAATGGCCCTGTCTCTGCACTGTATCTCTAAAGTCTAAAGTAGATTCTAAAGAAGAGGACCAACATTAGATCCACAGAGAATACCAGAGGGTATTCTCTATGGATCTAATGTTGGTGATGGTGCAGAGGAGATGGTGCAGGCAATGGAAGAAAACCCCATTGCCGGTCTTGCTTTGGTTACGATTGGATAGATAAGATGGAAAATCAGGCTGGTTCAGCTCCTGCAGGCTGATAGGGTTGCACTGGACAAAAATGGCATTGTCAATGTGAGGTTAGTTGATCGGTTATGTCGGGTGCAGACATTAGGGAGGAAGACCAAGAGGGATGATGATAACTTTTCCACAGTCAATAAATGGCTTTGTTGCCTGGAATTAGCTGTTTTGCCATTGTTTTCATGAGCAGAAATCAGATCGGAAGGATTTAATTGAGGAGTTCACAAAACCCAAATCTAACACCATCCAGTTACCACCCACTGATTATTTGGTTTCATCATTCGATGTCAAGAATGCTTCTTTCAAACCCTTGACTTGCCAGAGGTGTTAGCACCCTACATAACAAGCTTCTTCTTTCTATTGGAAAATGATTTTCTAGCTTTGGTAAGTGGATATCTTTTGCATCCATAAGAATTTGATCTGTCTGGAAATCATGTGACACCTTATTGTCTTGGGATTGTAGTGACTTGCCTCAACCAGCCTGCTTGAGAGAATTTAGCACTTCCCATACAAATCATGGTTATATTACAGCGAGAAGGGAACCAAGCCAAGAGCCTTCAACATGAGCAAAGATGCAACTGAGGTTCATTGTTGCATTTCCCTTGCCTACACATGGAGGTTTTAATTTAGTTTAGTTTAGTTTAGTTTAGCGATACAGCGCTCAAACAGGCCATTTGGCCCACTGTGTCCGTGCCAACGAGCTACCCCATACATTAACACTATCCTACACACACTAGGGACATTCTACAACTTTACCAAGCCAATTAACCTACAAACTTGTATGTCTTTGGAGAGTCGCAGGAAACCGGAGCTCCCGGAGGAAACCCATGCAGGTCACATGGAGAATGTACAAACTCCGTACAGACAGCACCCCTTGTCAGGATCAAACAGGGTCTCTGGCGCCGTAAGGCAACAATTCTACCACTGCGCCACCTCATGTTTTAATCTATAAATTCTGAAAATGACTGAGGTTTCGTAATGGGAATATTTCAGGATTTTGGTTTATTAATTGTGGTTTATTTCATCATATTCATAGGCATATTAATAAAAAATTATCACTCACCACCATGATTTAAATGAACAGAGCCCCTGTACATAGGCTTTATCTTACAATCTAAGGGTTTGGGGTTAGTGTTTTAAGTCTAAGATTCCTTGGGGAACGCTAGTAAAACCTGCACTCTAATTACTCAAATGAGTGCACTCCCAACAATAACGGACACCGTTCAGAATGAAGTAACCTTACGCCCCATTCACCACATCAACCATTTATCGCCCCACCACCAGTACATGCACAATCAGTGCCCGTGTATGTACAAGTGCAATTGTGCAATTGTGCAATTGCTCACCAGGAGTCAAGAGTGTTTTATTGTCATACTAGACCTAGTGGACCCGTTGGGCCCAAACCTTTCCTGCATTGGTGCAGCACCCTCTCCTCTCCTCCCCCCCTCCCCTCTCCCCCCTCCCCTCTCCCCCCACCCCTCCCCTCTTCCTCCCTCCCCCTTCCCCCCTCCCCTCACCCCCCTCCCCTCACCCCCTCCCCCCTCACCCCCTCCCTCCCTCCCCCTCTCCCTCCGCCTCCCCCCCACTCCATCCCCCTCAATCCCCCTTATATATCCTGCTCGCCCCCTCCCTCCACCCCCTTCCCTCCATCCCTCCCCCCCCCCCCCCCTCGAGATAGATTTAAATTTTAAAATGTGAATAATTTTTAAAATATATCACCGATTTCAATTAAAATTCTTCCATTAGCACCAAAGGGATGACGGTGAGTAAGATGGGCCTAAAATTGTCATGCTATCATGTACCGTTTTGGCTGAAGTTCAGGAACAAACAATCAAACAAACGAGAGTTTGAGTATATAAATTTTAGATGTCCTGAAACAGAACAATGAATGATGAAGCAATGTACTTGTGCATGAGGCAAGAATCTCGATTTGACTTGACAATTGGAAATGGTCCCGAGGGAGAATGATATTGTTGGGCTCCTGGTTGAGGACACAGACGTGAGTAATGTGATGCTACATGAAAAGAAGAATGGGATTTTGTAGGTGGTGGTGGAGCAGGAGATGTTGGAGGGTCTGTTCGCACCATAAACCACAGGCGAGGTCTCATGCATGGTCATCGTGGGAAACCTTGAGGAGAGATAGGATCTGTCAACATTACAGAATTGTAAGAGCTGCAAATTTAGCGTGTG
Organism: Rhinoraja longicauda; assembly: GCF_053455715.1. Lineage (NCBI taxonomy): Eukaryota > Metazoa > Chordata > Chondrichthyes > Rajiformes > Arhynchobatidae > Rhinoraja > Rhinoraja longicauda. The sequence continues at coordinate 15,657,255 of NC_135970.1, forward strand.
CAACCAGAATCAGAAGAAATTATTGGAGAACGTATGGTCAGATTGGCAAATAGGAGACCACTTTACCACATCAGGTGAAATATTTTGCTTGAGCACCTCATATTTCGCTTAGACGGCTTATAACCCAGCGGTATGAACTTTTATTTTGCTAATTTCAAGTAACCCCTGCAGTCTCTTTGTGTCGATCTTCAGTATAAATGAGCACCTGCAGTTCCTTTCTACACGCAAGACTGTTAAATGTTCTGATTTACAATAGCAGGCATGCTACGCTGGGGGCAAGGCACCCTCGCAGTGAGGCTGTTTCCTGATTCTTTGCACGCTCTCTTCACGGAATGGCAGCAGAGGCATATTTGTATCTGGTGATGTAAACAGGTCATGTGGTCAGAGCTACAACATCATGCCCAAAGGCACCACAGATGGTGAGGTCAACGCAATCTCCCGGTTGCAAACAATTTAACTCCCCATCCCATTCCCATTCTGACCCTTCTGTCCAAGGCCTCCTCCACTGCCAAATGCAAATTGGAGGATCAGCACCTCATATTTCACTTGGGTAGCTTACAACCCAACGGAATATTGATTTCTCTAAATTTAAGTAATTTGCATTCCTTGCATCCCCTCTCTCTCCGTCCCATCCCCACCCAAAGCATTGAACTGGTTTCACTGTCATCCTGTTGAGTTTCACTGTCTGTATAACTCGTTATCACCTTCCCCACAGCAAACAATGGACCATTGTGGGCTCTACCATTCCTTGATCATCATTGCTGGCTTTGATTTGCATATCTTTCATTGCTATATATATTTTCATATAGCTCGTTTTGCTCTCCCCAGACTCTCAGTCTGAAGAAGGGTCTTGACCCAAAACGTCACCTATTTCTTTCTCCAGTGATGCTGCATGAACCTCTGAGTTACTCCAGCGGTTTGTGTCTATCCTCTATGATAGTAGAGTTGCGTAAGGCAAGTTTGAGGCTAACATGTACTGCACGTCTTATTGTAAGTCACCAACACTCCAGCAGCATCCAAGATCCACCTTAGATCAGCGGTCTCACAGGTAACATAGAATCATAAAGGCATGGAAAAGCTCCTTCAACCCAACTTGCCCACGCCAACCAGCATGCCCCATCTACACTAGTCCCATCTGCCCGTGCTTGGCCCATATCCCTCTAAACCCTACTTATCCATGCACTTGCCTGAATGCATTTTAAATGTTGTTATAGTACCTGCCTCAACAACTCTCTCTGGCAGCTCATTCCATATACCCACCACCTTCTGTGTGAAAAAGGTTCCTCTCAGTTCCCTATTAAATCTTTTCCGTCTCACCTGAAATCTATGTCCTCTGATTCTTGATTCCCCAACACTGGGAAAAATATTCTGTGAATCTACCCTATCTATTGCCGTCATGATTTTAAACACCTCCATATGATCACCCCTCATCCTCCTGCATTCCAAGGAATAAAGTCATAACCTTTTCAGAGTGTCTCTGAGGATCCTTCATTGCTTCTACTCTGGGGCTGTAGAGAGCACCCTGTCCGACAACATTACAGTCTGGTTTGGGAACAGCTCTGCCCAGGACAGGATGGCCCTGCAGAGAGTAGTGCGTTCGGCAGAACGCACCATGGGAACTACACTCATCCCCCTGCAGGACCTATACATCAGTAGGTGCAGATCCAGAGCAAGCAAGATCATGAGGTACCCCTGCCACCCCAGTAACGGACTGTTCCGGATGCTACGATCAGGCAAACGCCTCCGCTGTCACGCTGCGAAAACGGAGAGGATGAGACGGAGCTTCTTCCCACAGGCCATCAGGACTGTCAACTTTTATAACCCCAGAGACTAAATTTTTGTCGACACTAATAGTAACTTATTAACTTTATTTATATGCTGTAACTGTAATTCTTTTTTGTGCAGAACCCGCAGGCATTGCCACTTTCATTTCACTGCACATCGTGTATGTGTATGTGACAAATAAATTTGACTTGACTTGACTTGAACCTGCCCAACCACTCCCTATGGCTCAGGCCCTCAAGTCCTGGCAATATCCTCGTAAATGTTCTCTGCGCTCTTTCCAACGTAACAACACTTATCCTGTAATGAGTCAAGGGAGTGATGGGTTGGTCTTATGGGCATGATGAGTTCAAGATAGAATGGGACTGGAGACAGGTTTAGAAGAAAGAAAGGAAGTGGTGCGGACCAGATAGTCTTAGTACAGCCTTAGTGCATACCATTTATTGTGACGTTAAACTTTAAAGATGCAGCGCTGAAACAGGCCCTTCAGCCCACCGACCAACAATCACCCCTTCGCACTAGTTCTATGCTAGAACATCATACACACGAGGAGCAATTTACAGAGGGCAAATTAACCTGCAAATCTGCCCCCGTTCACTAGCACTGTCCTACACACAATCTTACTGAGCCAATTAACCTACAAACCTGTATGCCTTTGGAGTGTGGGAGGAAACCAGAGCTCCCAGAGAAATCCCACGTGCAGGGAGAACGTGCAGACTCCATATAGATAGCACGCATAGTCGGGATTGAACCTGGGTCTCTGGGGTTGTAACTCTACCGTTGCGCTACCGTGCCACCCTTCTCATTGAGGAAGAGCAGAGAGGAGGCAGCGGAGGTGAATAAAAATCACAGTAAAGAAAAATAAGTGACTATTTCTGCATTCTAGACTGATTTAGGCCCTTTCACAACCAGATCTTGAAGAGGATAAACTATTAAACATCGTGTCTATTCTGTCTCACTACCTATGAACCATTTTAAGCTTTGCTATTGTGATTCGTGGTTACTATCTGAATCTCTTCATGTTATTAGTAAAACAGTCTGACTCACCTGCTTCAGCCGTTCCTTTCCTTGGTATTCTGCGCCTCTGTTGATGAAGCTAAGGATCTGCATGATTGTTTTTAACAAGCTTGCTCAACTTGTCTTGCAGCCTTCAAATATTTGTGTGCAAAGACCCTACCCCCAGGTCTCCTGTGTCCTGTTCAAAATTGTACACATTAGTTAATATCACAGGAATTTGAGCTTTTAGTTGTGTTAAATAATTTACTTTATGAGAAGCAAGTTTGAACTACAAGGCGTGGAGATTCCGGTTGACCTTGTCAATTTTTATGCAGATAAAGTACATTATTTCTATCGTATGATCTGTGCCTTGCCCAAATCTGCTTTTATTAAATGATTTTGAATGTTCTGTCAAGGATTCCTACAGATTCCTTGTTCTTCATGGCTTCAGATGAACTGCCTTTCCTGTATCAGTCTTTCTTTAGCCTGGAAGGATTAGCAAAGGGCAGCACAGTGGTGAAGGGGTAGAGTTGCTGCCTCACAGTACCAGAGACCCCGGCTTAATCCTGACTACGCATGCTATCTATATAGGTTTGATCCTAACTGTAGGACCTGTGTAGGATAGTGTTAGTGTACGGGGTCCAGCGCGGACTTGGTGGGCCGAAGGGCCTGTTTCCGCTCTGTATCTCTAAAGTCTAAAGAATCCTTCAAATTAGATCCACTCCAGTAGGACGCATGTTGGTGGTGAAGTGAAGAATGCAGCAAGGTAGACAGGAAAGAAATGTCTGGGTCATGATATGGCCTTGGATGACTCAGATCTGCACTCAGATGGGCTTCTTTGTGGGTCCATTGGTTTGCAAGCTCCTATGAAGAAAAATTAAAGTGGAGAAATACGCTTCTCTTCAAATACTAGTGGGCATAGCTTTAAGGTGAGACGATCAAAGTTTAAAGGAGACATGCAGGGCGATTTTTTTTTACACAGAGGGGAAGTGCCTGGAACATGCTGTTGGGAGTGGTGGTGCGACAGATACCATAGTGACATTTAAGAGACTTTTAGATGGACATATGGATATGCAGGAAATGGAGGGATATGGATTATGGGCAGGCAGATAAGAGTTGGTCTTGGCATCATGTTGGGCACGGACATTGTGGGCTGAAAGGCCTGTTCTTGTGCTGTACTATGTTCTATGTTCTATGTTCTTCCCTGTTACTACTTTAAACATCTTCCAGTGCGACCTGTGGTCTTTTGGATTTATTTCTGCCTCTGAATTCTTTGGTGTCCAGTGCCTCAGGATTTACCGATGCTTTAGAAGTGCAGTGAACGCCCACAGAATGGTCGCCGTGTCGGCCACCTCAAAGTCAGTACAATGAATCTACTTTTTTTGTCACGTCAGCTGAAAAAGTTCACCCATCTTTCATTCTCAGAAGGAAAATAGCTTATTCTTGCTACATAAGAGGCCGCAGGCACTAGTGTTTTCCTTATGCAATCACTGGATCCACCTTAACTTCAGGTGACTGATTTAAGCAACAAAAATACCCCCTGAGGATACAATGTACTGAATAAATGTAGTAACCTGACACTCCCAGTCGCGCTTTGAGAATCACATATTAAGGTGCAGCTCTCTCTAATTTTCCTTGGTGTTTTAATAACCATTAACAGTTTAGACTCAGCTGAATCAAATTGCTGCATACTGAGGAAAAAGTTAAGGGTAAAGTGCATCTCTGTGGTAATGTTATCAGACCAAGGGGGGACAACTAATGGATACCTCTATCAAAGAGACAGAATGGTCCTCTTTCAGTGCTGTTTCACTCTATTTAGGAAAAAAAGGAGTTATAACTAAAATAGACTCCAGCAGTCAATTATTGCTCAGGATTCCAGCATCTGCAGAATCGTGTGCCTGGGATTAAGGTTAAGTTTTTTTTGCGGCCAACATTGGTACAAACCTCTGAGGAAACTTTTCATAATTCTGCTGAATGGTTGCCGGCAGGAATTATTAACTCTGTTTCTCTTTCCACAGAAGCTGCCCGACCTGCAGAGTATTTCCAGTGTTTTCTGTTTTTGTTTCAGATTTCTGGCATCTGCACTGTTTTGCTTTGTGATGCATGCAAAGGGATAAATGACCTATTTCTGTGCTGTACATCTCTACAATTTGTTCATTCCCTAGTCAGGAAGGCCAGAGATCAATTAGGAACTAAGAGAGCAGATCTCTGGAGCCACAATAACACTGCTACAAAAACACACTGCTACAAATTGGGGCAGCACAGAGCCACTGTTCAATTCTGACCTCGAGCACCGTCTGCATGGAGTTTGCACGTTCTCCCTGTAACCACGTGGATTTCCCCCCGGCGCTCTGACTTCCTCCCACATCCCAAAAGATGTATGGGTTTGTAGATTAATAGGCCTTTGTAATATTGCCCCCAGTGTGTAGGGAGTGGATGCAAAAGTGGGACTAGTGTGAATGGGTGATGGATAGTCAGCATGGACTCGGTGGGCCGAAGGGCATATTTCCATGCTGTATCATTCAATCGATTAATCAACCAAATGTCGGAGATTTATTGAGGAGGGAAGTGATATACTTTGGTGGGATTCTTGCTCTGAGCTGATATCCAGTGACTAATGTTTGGTAGTCCCACCGTATGGGTGTTGAGTCAGGATTAAACTGAGCATGCCGGTCATGCTGATTATTGTCACTGTCTGAACAGGGAACGGGAGAGAAGCTTGAGGCTTAGGAGGGTATATTAGTCACCACTTTCAGGAGAACAGGAACAATATTGGAAGAATGAAAAACCTGAGCCATGCCTTTGAAAGCAAAGCAAGAGAGGAATGCTGTGACACCTCCCATCCATCAATCCATCACGGATATGGCACGATAAGATCTTTTAAAACAGTGAGCACGGCTATAAACCATTGGTTAGTGTCATGAACAAGCAAGTTTGGAATTGCATAGCTGTGATCCTCTCTTGCTGGCAAGTAGGAACTTGAGCATACTTGCTGCAGGAATGTTAGTGTTACCTGTAAAGTGTCCAGTATCACAAAAACACAGCGAGTGAAAAAGACACAGAATGCTGGAGTAATTCAGCAGGTCAGGCAGCATCGCTGGAGGACATGGATAGGCGACGTTTCAGGTTGGGACCCCTCTTCCAACTGATTGTCGCAGGCAGAGAGAAAGTGGCTCGACTTCTCATAATTTTTACCTCCCCTACTACAATCAGTCTGAAGAAGTCCTGACCCGAAATGTTGCCTATCCATGTCCTCCAGAAATGCTGCCTGATCTGCTGAGTTACTACAACGCTGTCTTTTTTTAAAAAACTAGCATCTTTTACTAGTCATTTACCCAGAGTAAGGGAATCAACAACCAGAGGACATAGGTTTAAAGTGAGGGGGAAAAGATTTAATAGGAACCTGAGGGGCAACTTTTTTTACGCCAAGGAAGGTGGATACGTGGAGCAAGCTGCCAGAGGAGGTAGTTGAGGCAGGTACTATCACAATGTTTAAAAGACATTTGGACAGGTACAAGAATAGGATAGATTTAGAAGATATGGGCCAAACACAGGGACGTGTAGATGGGGCATATTGGTCAGCCTGGGGAAGTTGGGTTTGTTTCTACCCTGTATGACTATGTACAGTTCCCTGTGTCTACAAAAATGGATTATTTATCTGTTTATGGATCTGCGGGGGTCAGGAGTTGTGGATAAATTCTCGTCCCATAAGCTTCCCATAAGCCTCCATAACCTGGCCCCATCCTACCTGACTGACCTCCTCCACAGGCACACTCCCACCTGCACCCTCCGCTCTGCTGCTGCCAATCTCCTATCCCCCCCCATCCGGACCAAACTCAGATCCTGGGGGGACAGGGCCTTCTCCATCGCTGCTCCCACCCTATGGAACTCACTACCCCAAATCGTCAGAGACTCCTCCTCACTCACCACATTCAAAACATCACTGAAGTCTCACCTGTTCAGTACTGCCTTCAACCACTGAAGGTCACCTCACCTTCTGTCTCCTTTCTCTGTTCGTTTACTTATTTATCTATTTATTCATCCCTATGTTCTTTAAATCCCTGTAAAGCGTCTTTGAGTGTATGAAAAGCGCTATATAAATGTAATGCATTATTATTATTATTATTATTATTAAAAGAAATGAGTAAAAGACTGGTGCAGCTGTTGAGTTGCTGCCTTACAATGCCAGAGACCCGGGTTTGATCCTGACTATGGGTATTGTCTATATGGAGTTAATATGTTCTCCCTGTGATCGGCTGGGTTTTCTCCGAGTGCTCCGGTTTTCTCCCACATTCCAAGGATGTGCAGTTTTGTAGGTTAATTGGTTTCGGTAACATTGTAAAATTGTCCCTAGTGCGTAGGATAGTGCTAGCATGCGGGGTGATCGCTGATCAGAGAGGACTCAGTGGGCTGAAGGCCTATTTTGGCGCTGTACCTCTAAAGTCTAAAGCCTAAAGACATTTCAGACGACCAGAACCCATCAGTGGATTTTCCTATCTCCTTCGTTGGTTATGAAATGGAATGAATGATGGGGATTCAATCCTGGTTTGGAATGTTAAGTAGACAAAGATCTCTGCCTGTTATCAAGTGGATGTAGTAAAGTTCCTAGCCACTGAAAAGGAAGCAATGCCAACCCTGTTACAGTAAATTAATTCCAAGTATCTGGAGATTAAAGTCATCGATAGTTTATCACAATGTTGGCCCATAAAACAATGTATGTTACAGCTCTCCTAACCAGACTGGGCAGTCAGAGATTGGGTCAGAAAGCCAGCCCATGAAGGGAGACCAGGATTGAATTGATTCAATTGATTGATTGAGAGCTACAGCATGGAAACAGGCCCTTCAGCCCATCAAGTGCATGCCAACCCTCCATCGCAGTTAACCCACTTTTGCATCCCTGCCCTACACACAAGCAGCAATTTACAGAAACCAATTCACCTCATACGTCTTTGGGATGTGGGAGGAAACTGGGGCACCTGGAGGAAACCCACATGGTCACAGGGAGAACGTGCTAACTCCCACAGACAGCACACAAGATCGGGATTGAACCTGGGTCTCTGGACCCGTGAGGCAATAGCTCTACCACTATGTCTGAACAAACATCTTCATTGATTTCCTTATGGAAAAATGCCAGCAGAGTAACTCAAAGTTACAATTGCGAAGAGGGATATATGTGGATCAATAGGCTGTGTACGTAATTAGTTCACCTCTAAGCTATCAGAGAAACCTGTTCATCAACATGAAGGATGCATGTAAATGGCAAGTTGCAGAGTAAAACCTCTCTTTCCCAGATCTGACAAAGATCTCAGACCTGAAATGTTAACAGTTTCTCTTTCCGCCAATGTTGCCTGAACCACCAAGTGTTCTAATCGATTAATTAATTGAAAGATACAGCCTGGAAACTGGTTCTTCTGCCTACCGAGTCCATGTCGACCAGTGATCACCCATTCACACTAGTTCTATGTTATCCCACTTTCACATCCACTCCCTTCACACTGGGGACAACTTATGGAGACCAATTAACCAACAGACCCTCACGTCTTTTGGATCTAGGCAAGGGCAACCTGTGAAAATCTACAGATGCCATCAATGTTTCAAGAGCAAAGTATAATTCACCTCCATCAAACTGTTAGGCTGGTTAAAGATCTGGAATCTCCAGTGGCGGGACTAATGCAGTTCTCTGGAAGAAGTAAGGTATTTATAAAGCTAACAATAAAAAAAACTCAGAGAGATGACACAAGCAACCTATGTCGAGACTTGTTTTTAGATCACAGTCATTTAAAAATTAAGAAATCTGTGTGAAGGGTTATGGCCCATAAGGATAGCAATCAGTAAGGTTTAAAAAAGCTGGGGGAGCTCAGTGGCACAGTGGTCGAGTTGCTGCTTTACAGCACCTGAAACCCAGGCTCGATCCTGTCCTTGGGTGCTGTCTGGACAGTGTTTGTACCTTCTCCCTGTGAACGCATGCGTTTTCTTTGGGTGCTCCGGTTTCCTCCCACACTCCAAAGACATGCAGGTTTGTAGGTTAATTGGCTTCAGTAAATTGTAAGTCGTCCCTAGTGTGTAGGATAGCGCTAGTGTATGGAATGATTGCTGGTCAGCATGGACTTAGTGGGCCAAAGGGCCTGTTTCCGTACTGTATCTATAAAGTCTATCTCTAAAGTCTAAAGGCAGTGAAAATAAAAAGTCAGTGCAAAGAAAACAAGACATTAGTGCAATGCACAAGTCAAAATCAAGTCCATGGTAACGCAAACATTGATTCACAGTGTTCCATTGCTGAGGTAGGATTAGAAATTGAACGTTTATTTTCTCCTCACCCCAAACGTTCTCAATACACCACACCACATATAGACAATAGACAATAGACAATAGGTGCAGGAGTAGGCCATTCAGCCCTTCGAGCCAGCACTGCCATTCAATGTGATCATGGCTGATCATTCACAATCAGTACCCCGTTCCTGCCTTCTCCCCATACCCCCTGATTCCACTATCTTTAAGAGCTCTATCTAACTCTCTCTTGAAAGCATCCAGAGAATTGGCCTCCACTGCCTTCTGAGGCAGAGAATTACACATACTGACATACACCATCTGTTGTCTTCATATCCCTTCCACAACCTTGCCAGATTATTTTATTTAAGTAAAGAGAATTTGTAAAACCAGGCCCCTTGGCCACCAAATTTTCATTTAGTTTAGTTTAGAAACACAGCGCGGAGACAGGCCCTTTACCCCACTGTATCCACGGCGACCAGCGATCACCCGACGCACTGACACAACCCCACACACTAGGGACAGTTTACAATCTTTTTTTTACCAAAGACAATTAATCCACAATCCTGTGCATCTTTGAAGTGTGGGAGGAAACCGGAGCACCCGGGGAAAACTGACATGATCTGACAGAGAACATATAAACTCCCTACAGACAGCACCCATAGTCAGGATCGAACCCGGGTCTCTAGTGCTATAAGGCAGCAACTCTCCCACTGTGCCACCGTGCCACCCTGACCACATTTACTTTGGTGTTTTGTTGGTTGTTTAAAACGTATATTGCAGGAACATCAGTAAAGTACCTGGACAGTGTAAAGGAATGAATGGTTTAAGGTAAGATATTACAGACAGAAATCAAGACAAGTCAATTTTATTTGTATAGCACAGTTAAAAACAACCCACGTTGACCAAAGTGCTGTACATCAGTTCAGGTACTAAGAACGAACATACAATAGGGGAGGATTGTATTGCAATATGGAGGTGATTCGATAGGTTGACAGCAAATTGTCCTCTTGCTTTAGATTGGAAAGAGACAGTAGGTGCAAAACATTGTACAAAATAGCCCAAAATAGCCCCCAAAGTTACCATCAGCACTCAGGTTCACTCCAGAGAAGGGTCTCTGTAATTGTCTTTCCTGTAAATGACCTAATTTTGCAACTCGCAGTGCTGGAGAAACTCAGTAGGTTAGTCAATGTCTGTAGTAAGAATGAACAAACAATACTTTGGGTCAGGACCTGCCTTCAGATCCATCAGTCTGAAGAAGGATCCCGACCTAAAATGGTGCCTGTCCATTGCCTGCACAGATGCTGCCAGGCCCGTTAACTTCCTCCAGCACTTTGTGTTTTGCGGACAATACCAACATCTGCAAGTCCTTGTTCCTCCATCTTAATTTTGCGACACCCTCCTTAAGGTCTGGGCATGGGTTGCCTGACATCATTGTGAGGTGGGAGTGCTGGAGCTGCCAACCTGGTAGTTAACCCCAACATCGGGTGGATCTATATGGTCCCAGATGAAGCATTAAACATTTGGTGAAAGTACAAATAAATCCCACTCTTTAAGACAAATAGGTGGCACGGTGGCGCAGCGGTAGAGTTGCTGTCTTACAGCACCAGTATAACAGTATAACAGTATAACAGTATAACAGAACTTTATTGTCATTCGGTATAAATACCGAACGAAATGTCGGCAGTCACAAGACACAGCAAAAAAGAAAAGAACACAGGACATACGACCCCAACACAAACATCCATCACAGTGACTCCAAACACCCCCTCACTGTGATGGAAGGCAACAAAACTTCCACTCTCTTCCCCCCGCACCCACGGACAGACAGCTCGACCCCTACCGAGGCAAACGACACGCACAGCCCCCGCAAGGGGATGGAAGGCCCCGTGACCGAGCCGCCCCGGGCACCGAAACGTCCCGCGGCCGAGCCGCACCGGGCACTGAAACGTCCCGCGGCCTGGGTTCGATCCTGTAGTTTAATTGGCTTGGAAAAATTGTAAATTGTCCCTAGTGCATGTAGGATTCAGTGTTAGTGTGCGGGAATCTCTGGTTGGCATGCACTCGGTGGGCCGAAAGGCCTGTTTCCACGCTGAATCTCTAAACTAAACTAAACTAAACAAATATACCAGTCAGGAGATCCCTTTCCCTAAACAATAACTTTGCTTGCGTTTAGTGTTAACTTTAATAGGCCAAACTTAATACTGTGAGTTTGTATATTCTCCCTGTAACCGCGTGGGTTTTCTCCGGGTGCTCCGGTTTCCTCTCGCATTTCAAAAAAAAACGTACAGGTTTGTAATTGGTTTCGGTAAAAATAGTAAATGACTTTGTAAAAATTGGCCCTCGTGTGTATGATAGTGTTAGTGCAAGGGGATCGCTGGTCGGCACAGACTCGGTGGGCCGAAGAGCCTATTTCCGTGCTGTATCTCTAAACTAAACTAAACAAACCCCCAAATAAATTATTTTCCGCAGATCCAAGCATTCCTCTGCATTGCTATTTACAATCTGCAGAAAACAAGCATATTCAAGAAGTTCTCCAGTTCTGATGTGGTTCAATGATGGAAAATTACCAGTGCTTACTTCAAACTGTCACCTACTTGGTTATTTAGGGATTTGAAGGGGAATGAGCCGCAACTGATTCCAGGCTGACAACATGAATGTTTATCAATCACTGGGAACCAGAAGCCTGCCCGTGTGCAGTGATTGTAACAGCGATAGTTGTGCAGTTGTTGTAGATCAAGTGTGCAATCATCTCTTCCAGCTTTCGTCACAATGACTTCCAACTAACCCGTTCTGTATTGTTCCTCAGGTAAGAGTTTCCCATCTTTATCTTTTATTATTTTGCCAATGGAGCAAGATCTATCCAGAAGGAAAGGGCACCTTGTCCAACTCCTTACAATGGCCAAGATGTCAGGCCATATTCAAGCAGAAATGTAAATGAAATAGCGCTGACTGCTCCAGGTTTGCCAACTCCTTTGTCACCTGTGAAAGCCACATATTGAATTTCTTTCACAACTTTACAAGATGAGGTAAGTGGCTTTAGCTAGAGAAAAAAAATAAGCAGCTAAAACCGGGCCTAATTAACTGTATCAGATGCTGTTTGACAAGAGGCCACTTCTTTTCCTCTTCCCCACTCCTCGTTTCTGCTTTACCTCATCACGTGCAGCACAAAAGGTGCTATTGCAGAGCATGAAACTCAAAACCAACATTTTGTTAGGCCTCTGCCTGGGCTTTCTTTCAATCTGCAAACAAATAGATCAAACGTACCACAGGCCTTACAAATAGCCCTGTAAAGGCTTTGTCTCAACAGTTGAACTTTAAAAAAAATTAAATGTTCTCCTTTATTTGGACTCTTACCAGCTCTGTGGAAGAGTACACTTTTTATCACTGAAAGCAGAGGACGATCGATCCATATCACAACTGGCTACTATTTTCCCCCAAATGAACTGCCTTATAATAAATAAAGTATGACCATAGAGTATCATTCATTATACACCAACAAACATTGTCTGCAATATTCACCCCCATTTTGACTCATTGATTGAAGGATACAGCATGGAAACAGACCCTTCAGCCTATTGAGTCCATGCCAACCACTGCTCAGTAAAAATAAAGGATTGCAGATGCTGGTTTATACTAAAGATAGACACAAAATGCTGGAGTTACTCAGCGGGTCATTTATCTCTGGAGAAAACGGGTAGGAGACGTTTCGGGATGGGTCCATTCTTCAGAATTCCTCGAATCTGAAAGGTTCCAACCCAAAACATCACTGATCCTTTTTCTCCAGAGATGCTGCCTGACCCACTGAGTTACTCCAGCATTTTGTGTCAAACCATTGATCACTCGTTCACACTAGTTCTGTGTTATCCCACTTTCATATCCACTCGATACACACTAGGGGCATTTTACAGAGGCCAATTAACCTATAAACCAGCACATCTTTTAGGAAGAAACCAGAGCATCCGAAGGAAACCCATGTGGTCACAGGTAGAACGTGCAAACTCCACACTGACAACCCCCGAAGTCAGGATTAAACCCAAGTCTTTTGCGCTGTGAGGCAGCAGCTCTACTAGCACTTGCCTTTTCTGTATACTTCCCCTTTTGGCTTTTATTAAGTGCAAGAGAAAGATAAGAGGGAATGGATTCAAAAATATTTTCCACTGACTGAGATCACTTAATTAATGTAATTGGAACACTAGGAAGCACATTGTCTGGTTGCATCACAGCTTTGTTTGGGAACAGCTCTGCCCAAGTCTGCAAGAAATTGCAGAATTATGGACATAGACCAGTCCATCACACAGACCAGACTTCCCACATTGACTCCATCTGCACTTTATGTTGCCGCGGAACTGCAACCAGCATAATCAAAGACTTTTCCCAACTACTGCTTGCCTCACCCATCAGGTAGAAGATACAGAAGCTTGAAAGCGTGCACACCAGACTCGGAAACAGCATCTGCCTCTCTGTTATCAGGCCATAAGTTAGGATACTGTCCGATTCATCTCGACCTCATTGCGGACATTGGACTTTGTGTCTGGCACTGATGTGCTACAATGCTGAGAACTATATTCTGCACTTTGTATCTTCATCTTTGCTCTACCTATTGTACTTTGACTTTTTGTATTTACATATAGTATTATCTGATTTGATTGGATAGCATGCAAAACAAAGCTTTTCTCTGTACCTCAGTACATGTGGACAATAATAAACCTAAACCCAAAGAAAACTTGAATTAAAAATAAATTATTTTAATCCAAATATCGTTTAGCAGCTAACAATTGTTGAAATTTGGGGAATTTCTTTAGCCTCAATTTTTGACTTTTTGATTGGATATGTTCTCCTATGACCATTCAATAATCACATTCCATAAAGAGGGAATGGATCATCTTTAAGCTCCAGGGTTACGGACATGCAAGAATATCTACAGCCAACTCTGCCCGTTCCACTGACAATGAAAATGAATGTTCAGAAGTGATTACAACTCTTAGAAGGTATCCTCACACGGCATGCAGCATCTGTGGAGGGAATGGACAAGCAATATTTCGGGTCAGTCTGCAGAAGGGTCCCGACCCGAATAATCACCTACCCATTCCCTCCACAGATGCCGCCTGACTTGCTGAGGTCATCCAGCACTCTGTGTTGTGTTCAACATGTCAACATCTGCATTTCCTTGTGTCTCCATCTTCTCACATTTATCACGGCAAAATATTGATAAATCTCTTCAGCACAATTTCTGTATTGTTAATAAAATACTCATCCTCAATTATCCAAATCTAAAAATAAACCTGACGATGTACTTAACATAAAATGCATAATGTACATGAAGATGCCCAAAGCTTATCCATAACCTTCACAGCAAAAATAAAATAGTGAGACAGTGAAAGCAAAAAGAGCAAGAACTACCCAGGCCAGGTAGCATCACTGGAAAGAGACAATAAATTGATGTATCTGGTCATCAACCCGATGCATTTAATTGATCCAAATGTCAGCTCTATTTTTCTCTGCACAGATGTTGACTGGCCTGTTGAGTGTTTCCAGCACATCCAACACATCATTCTCCAACGCTTCCGCTACCTGCAACATGATCCCACCATTAGTCAAATATCCCCACCTCTTTCCACCTTCCACTTTCTGTAGAGACTACTCCCTCCACAACTGTGCCTCGGCAAGGCCACCAGCATAATCAAGGACAAGTCGCACCCCAGCCATTCCCTCTTCTCCCCTCTCCCCTCAGGCTAAAGATATTGAAGTGTGAAAACGTACACATCCAGATTCAGGGACAGTTTCTTCCCAACTGTTATCAGGCAACTGAACCATCCTACCAACAACTAGAGAGGAGTCCTGAGCTACTATCTACCTCATTGGAGACGCTCAGACTATCTTTGATCGGGCTTTATTTTGCATTAAACATTATTCATGCTGATCGCTTTATCATGTATCTGTGCACTGTAAATGGCTCGATTGTAATCATGTATTGGCTTTCCAAGGACTGGTTGGCATGCAACAAAAGCTTTTCACTGGACCTTGGTATAGGTGACAATAAACTAACTCACTAACTCCTTTATTCACTCATCACTTCTGGTTTTTATTTTTAATTTCTAGTATGTGCAGCTTATTGATTATCTTGAGAAAGGGGTTAGCAAAGTATATGATTCACAAATAGACCACACATGTTATTTGAAGCCCAACAAAACAGAACAAAAGTAGTGTATTGCATCTAAATCTAATCACCTTACTGGCACAAAGAATATGGATGTGGATGTTCTAGAGGGGGTGCAGAAACAAAATAGGAGCTTGTTTCCATGTATGAGTGACTTCAGCCTCAAGATTCCACTGGACTAGCTGGGCTCCTGGCCCTTGGAGCAAAGAACGTTGTAAGGAAATTTGATAGAAGCATAGAAGAAACATTGGTTTAGATAACTAGATGGAACCCGTGATAGCTTAAAGAATAGGGCACACATATTAAAAGTTTTAGGCACATGTTCAAAGGAAAATATCTTTTAGCATTTGTTAAAATCTGGGGGTCTATGGAACAGTTTTGCTATGATGCTGAGAATTATATTCTGCACTCTGTATCTTCCCCTTTGCTCTGTGTATTGTACTTGAGTTTGACTTGATTATATTTTGTACAGCATTATCTGAACTGATTGGATAGCATGCAAAAACAAAGCTTTTTATAGAACCTCAGTACATATGACAATAGTATACCTAAATCAAACTAACCATTGCCCTTTAGTGATGGGGGAGAAAGAATAGAGAGTATCTTCAAAGTAGATACTCCCAGTGGAGGAAGAGTAATTCGGCACGGTGGCGCAGCGGTAGAGTTGCTCCCTTACAGCGAATGCAGCGCCGGAGACTCAGGTTCAATCCTGACTACGGGCGCCGTCTGTACGGAGTTTGTACGTTCTCCCCGTGACCTGCGTGGATTTTCTCCGAGCTCTTCGGTTTCCTCCCACACTCCAAAGACGTACAGGTATTTAGGTTAATTGGCTGGGCAAATGTAAAAATTGTCCCTAATGGGTGTAGGATAGTGTTAGTGTGCGGGGATCGCTGAGCGGCGCGGACCCGGTGGGCCGAAGGGCCTGTTTCTGCGCTGTATCTCTAAATCTAAAAAATCAACAACAAAAAATCTCAAATCTAATTGTCAGCGTTACAGGGCTGGAGCAAGGGAATGGAACCAATGGGGTATCTCTACTAGGGGTCAGCAGCAACTTGGTAGAGTGAATGGCCTTTTACTGGCCCAAGGAAATTCCATGATTTTAGGATTTGTAATTAAATTAAGCCACAACGTCACAAAGTCCCCAAAGAGAGGCATTGCATGAGCCCTATCCTTAGCTCCTGATAGTCACAGCAGCAGCAGAAATGGATAAGGAGGAGCATGATTAGCAAAACATTCCCCTCCCACCCCTCCAAGCTATGAATGCAATGCACTCATCTAATTAGACATCAGCTTACACCCCGCAGATGCATTCAAACCTGGGGCTTTGCACCAGGACTCCTTTCTTCAAGAAGATAGAAGAATGAGGGGTGACCAAACGGAGATCTTTACAATGAAAAAGAAAGTTTAAAGCATAATATTTTAATCAAAGGCTGCAGGTACTGAAAAACTGAAACAAAATTGGAGAATGGTGGAAACACTCCACAGGTCAGGCAGCATCTGTGGAGAGAGGAGGAAGAGTTAAAATTTTAAATCAGTGGTCCTCCCTCAGAACATACTGAAAGCCTCGATGAGATGGAGTTGTTCAACAGGGGAGTCAGTAACACAAGACATCCACTCGTAAATTCATCAACAGGCCAGTCAAGATTTACCCCAGAAAGTGACTAAAGTATAGGACTTGCCAAAACAATGATTGTAGTTGAGGCAAGTAGTGTAGAATTATTCAATGAGATGCTGGATAAACATAGAAGGGCGATCGGAATGGAGGAATCAGCAGGCAGAATGAGATAAAGAGAGTCACGAGTACAAAGACCAGCATAGTAAGGTTGGGCCAAATGGCCTGTCTCCACGGAGTAAATTCTACATCATTCTGTTTAACACTCTCTAAGCCAGAATTAACAGACTAATTCATCAGGGTGTTTTTTTAAGTGAAATTTACAGATGCGAAATGACAACAAAAAAAAAGAAACAGGGCCTGAATCTTACAACGTATTGCAGAGGATATCCAGTAACTGAGGCAGGGCACCCGCTGTACGTAACTCACAATACCACATTCGCTCCAGAAAGCCACCTGTGCATCACTGAGACTTCAAAGGCTCGTGCACAAGGCTGTGGGTATTTGTCGGATTAAAACACACACACACACATACACAAAACCCTCTTGAGCACTCCTCACACAAGTCACCCACAAAAAAAGCAACCAGCAAAGTGTTGGGCTGCGGTAATTGGGAGCGTTTCCCGAAAACAAAAGTGAGCCTTGCCTGATCCAAGCTGAATAAGGCAGGCCGTTCCCTTTCACTCGGCAGGGCCACTCAGGATTGTGAATAATAATTTTAAAAATTGCAAGTAAAAAGCACCGCTTTAGTAAGGCAGGTGCAAGCCCAGGTGTAATTTGCTGAACCTGCCACAAGAATGTAACAATTAAGCAGCACTTTCTTCCCTCGAAACAAAAAAACTTGAAGAAAAAAACCCAAGGTGGCTCTTGCATTCTGAGTTCATTATCCAGCAAAAAATCTGAGGAAGACAAAGGTTTTGTTTCCTCCAGCAGCTAGTTTTTAACAATTAAAGAGAATAGGTTTCATCTGTTCTGCTTCAAACGTCACATTGTGTGGTAAACATTTAAACACTGTAATAGAAAGTTAAGAATTAATTATTCTGCAAGTTGATTTTTGCTCTTGATTTGAATTTTTTTAATTGTTTAATTACGCAAGAGGCTGCAGTGTCCTGACATGAAATTCCTCCTATCCATGTTCTGCAGCGATGCTGCTTGATTCGCTGAGTTACTCCAGCACTTTGTGTCTTTTCTTGTAAAACAGCATCTGTAGTTCCTTGTTTCTCCTACGCACATTTGCTCTCATTTAGGGCAGCACAGTGGAGCAGCTGGTAGAGCCCACACAGAGATCCATTTACGTGCCAGATCTGATCAGTAACCCCCAACCGAGTGAATGTATGGATTAGTTTGTGCAAACCCACCTCTGAGAAAAGGTGCTAGATCCCTGAGATCCAGGTTCGATCCTGACTACGGGTGCTATCTGTGCGGAGTTTGTACATTCTCCCTGTGTCCATATAGGTTTTCTACGAGTGCTCTGGCTTCCTCCCACACTCCAAAGGCATACACGTTTGAAGGTTAATTGGTTTTGGTGAGTTGTAAAAAAATTGCCCCTAGTGTGTCGGATAGTATTAGTGTATGGATTGATCGCTGGTCGGCCCGGACTCGGTGGGCTGAAGGCCTATATCCGCACTGTATCTTTAGTCCCAAGTCTAAATCTATGTACAGCTATGTAAGCATTAGCTGTCCTCCTGTCTCCTGGCAGGTTGGTAATAATAATAATAATAATGCATTACATTTATATAGCGCTTTTCAAACACTCAAAGACGCTTTACAGGGATTACTAGAACATAGAGAAGAAAATAAATAGATAAATAAGTAAACGAACAGAAAAAGGAGACAGAAGGTGAGGTGACGGTCAGTGGTTGAAGGCAGTGCTGAACAGGTGAGACTTCAGTGATGTTTTGAATGTGGTGAGTGAGGAGGAGTCTCTGACGGTTTGGGGTAGTGAGTTCCAGAGGGTGGGAGCAGCGATGGAGAAAGCCCTGTCCCCCCAGGATCTGAGTTTGGTCCGGATGGGGGGGGACAGGAGGTTGGCAGCAGCAGAGCGGAGGGTGCAGGTGGGAGTGTGTCTGTGGAGGAGGTCAGTCAGGTAGGATGGGGCCAGGTTATGGAGGGCTTTGTAGGTCATGAGGAGGATTTTGTACTGGATTCTCTGGGGGATGGGGAGCCAGTGGAGCTTGTAAAGGACAGGGGTGATATGGTCACGGATCGGGGAGTGGGTGAGTAGACGGGCAGCGGAGTTTTGAATGTATTGAAATTTACTGATGATTTTTGAGGGTGAGCCATAGAGGAGGCTGTTGCAGTAGTCCAGACGGGAGGTGATGAAGGCGTGGATGAGGGTTTCTGCAGCTGTGGAGGAGAGGGATGGACGGAGACGGGCAATGTTTTTGAGGTGGAAGAAGGCTGTCTTGGTGATGTGTTTGATGTGTTTGTCGAAGGAGAGGGTTTGATCAAAGATGATTCCAAGATTCCGGATGTGAGGGGAGGTGGATACTGGGAGACCATCAATATTGAGGATGAAGTTTTGGGTGGATTTGGTGAGCGTTTTTGGACCAATGATGATGATTTCGGATTTGTTGCAGTTGAGTTTGAGGAAATTTGATTGAAGCCAAGATTTTATTTCAGTGATGCAGTTTGTCAGTGTAGTGTGTGGTGGTGTAGATTGACTTGGTGGAGATGAGGAGCTGGATATCATTGGCGAAGCAGTGGAAGTTCAGACCATGACGGCGGATTAATTGACCAAGGGGGAACAGGTAGAGGATGAAGAGGAGGGGGCCAAGGACTGAGCCTTGGGGGTTGATTGGTCATTGTCAATTACCCTAGACTGCAAGTGAGCAGTACACACTGTGGGGATGTTAATGGGAATTTGGGGTAAATAAAATAGGGGGGCCTAGTGTTAGTGTAAGTGGGTGGTTGATGGGCCAAAGGGCCTGTTTCCGTGCTGCATCTCTCAATGACTATTCCCAGTGACCAGGATCTTTCAGGACTTCTCTAACTTCAGATAGTCCCTGCTTTCCCTCTCTATCCCCTCCCCTTCCCAGTTCTCCCACTAGTCTTCCTGTCTCCTACTACATCCTATCTTTGTCCCACCCCTTCTCCCCTGAAGAAGGGTCTCGACCCGAAACGTCACCCATTCCTTCTCTCCAGAGATGCTGCCTGACCCGCTGAGTTACTCCAGCATTTTGTGTCTACCTTCGATTTAAACCAGCGTCTGCAGTCTTTTTTCCTAAAGATCTTTCAGGATACAGGTTGTTGTAAGTGCTATGGGTACAGGCTAACCAGCCTTAAAGGGCCAAACCCTGGTGAACATGGCAGATGGATCAATGCAATGCCTTTTCCTTCAAGCTGTGGCTGTCTGAAGTCCCCAGAAACTCAGCAATGCTGCTAGGTTACTGAAGGCTCGGGATCTCAAGAACTCCCAAGCAGTAATTTAGACTTTAGATTTTAGAGATACAGTGCAGAAACAGGCCCTTCGGCCCACTGAGTCCGCACCAACTAGCGATCACCCTGTACACAAGCACCATCCTACACACTAGGGACAATTTACAATTATTACTGAAGCCAATTAACCTACAAACCTGTCACATTTTTGGAGTGCGGGAGGAAACCGGAGCACCCGGAGAAAACCCACGCTGTCACAGGGGGAGCGTACAAACTCCACACAGACAGCACCCGGAGTCAGGATCGAACCTGGGTCTTTGGCACTGTAAAGCAGCAACTCAGCCGCTGTGCCACTGCGCCGCCCCGCAGGAGGAAATGTTTAGAGGTATATGGGCCTATTGTGGGCAGGTGGGAATAGTGTAGTGTAGTGCATTTTGGTCGACATGGGCAAGTTGTGCCAAAGGGCCAGTTTCCATGCTGTGTGACTCTACAATGCTATGACTCTATGACAGTAGCTTTGAACCTCCACTGCTAACTTATGATACTGGTGAGCTGCTTCAGGGACCCTGTATGAGTTGGAGCCACGAAATTGGAACTTTATTGCTTTATGACCATAGATGGAGATGAGACTTACCATGCATGATATAAATATGAAAGCATCCTGAAGGTATAATGGATTATGGAAATAGTGCCCACAGCAAAGGAGCAGAAAGGTTAATCCTAATGCCCGAGCAAATATTTATTTTCAACCAGCATCACTAGATAAGGGAACTGAGGAGCAAAACTCAAAGTGCTGGAGGAACTCAGCATGTCAGGCAGCATCTGTGGAGGTATAGGGATGTAACCATTTGGTCGGGACACTTCTCAGATGTGTCCTAAATTGCTTAGTTCCTCCAGCACTTTGCATTTTGCTCAAGATTTCAGCATCTTCAGTTCCTTCTGCCTCAAAGGGAACTAATTATTTGTCATAATGAATTTTGTGCTCAGGTGAATTAATTTGTTATTATTTATAGTTATTCCTATATTACAACAATGCCTGCAATTCAGAAATGTTTAGTTTAGTTTAGAGATACAGGCCCTTCGGCCCCACCGGGTCCACACCGACCAGCGATCCCCGCACACTAACACCATCCTACACACACTAGGGACAATATACACTTATTCCAAGCCAATAAACCTACAAACCTGTACGTCTTTGGAGTGTGAGAGGAATCTGAAGATCTCGTTGAATACTCACGCAGGTCACAGGGAGAATATACAAACTCCGTACAAACAGCACCCGTAGTCAGGATTGAACCTGGGTCTCCAGCACTGCAAGCGCTGTAAGGCAGCAACTCTACCGCTGCGCCACCGTGCTGCCCTGGTAGATGGTTAATGGTTGCATGCATACAGGGCAGCCAGAGGTCAGGAGAGATGATGCATAATTGGAAGTCATTCGCTCTTAAGTGATAGCCATGTCGATATGGATTTTTTAAATCAGCTAATTTAATGAATGCTTTCAACATGATATAAAAATAGAAAATGTTGGAAACACTCATCGGGTCAGTCAGCATCCACAGAAAAGAGACCAGTTAATGTTTCAGGTCAGAGACCCTTCACCACAACTGGAGTACTGAGTGTTCCCAGCATTTTCTGTTCCTCTAGTTTTCTGCTAGAGCACAATACTTCTCCGACCTTATTTCCAAAAACTCTCATAACTCCAAGGTCCTATTTAGAACAATTACCCCTGTCATATGTCCCGCCCCCAGTACCAGCTTAGTTGGGTCCCCTGCTAAGTGCGAAGAATTCGCTAAATTTTTCACTAACAAAGTTGAGAACATTAGAATGAACATTTCCCCTCCCACCCGTGACCTAGCTGTCTCACTGGTCTGTTCATCTAAATTGGACTGCTTCCAACCCATCACTCTATCCTCCCTTGCAAAGCTTGTCTCCGCTATGAAACCTGCAACCTGCCCCCTTGATCCTGCCCCCACTGCCCTTCTGAAGGATGTCATTGCAATAGCCGGTCCCAGCATCCTCTCTATTATCAACAGTTCTCTGGCCACTGGCACTATACCAACCAGTTTCAAGCACGCGGTGGTCCAGCCCCTACTGAAAAAACCTAACCTAGACCCCACCTTGCCTAGCAACTACAGACCCATTTCCAAACTGCCATTCCTGTCAAAAGTCCTTGAAAAGGCAATTCTAAACCAATTAGTGCCCTACCTGCACCAAAACACCATCCTGGAAAGTTTCCAGTCAGGTTTCAGAGCCCACCACAGCACAGAGTCTGCCTTGTTGAAGGTACACAACGACCTGCTTCTCGCCATCGACACCGGCGACTGTGCAATCCTGCTCCTTCTCGACCTCAGCGCAGCGTTCGATACAGTGGACCACACCATCCTTATTGACCGTCTCCGGTACGCGGTTGGCATTGATGGCACTGCCCTGAGCTGGTTCGCTTCGTACCTCAAAGATAGGAGTTTCGCCATCAACATAGGCAGTTATTCCTCTGCTCCAGCTAGCCTCTCCTGCGGAGTTCCACAAGGCTCCATCCTAGGCCCCATTCTCTTCTCTCTATACATGCTCCCCCTTGGCCAAATCATTCAAAGGCACGGCATTTCTTTCCACTGCTATGCCGATGACACTCAGCTTTACCTCTCCCTGAAACCCAACAACCAGTCAAATTTAAACAGCCTCTTACACTGCCTTGAGGACATAAAATGTTGGATGGCACAGAACTTCCTCCAGTTAAATGAGAGCAAGTCTGAGGTCATCCTATTCGGCCCCCCCGACTCCATCAAATTGATAACAGGCAGTCTTGGAAGTCTATCCTGCCTAGTCAAACCACATGTCAAAAACCTCGGCATGATATTTGACTCTGCATTAAAATTTGATAAGCAAGTCAACGCCGTGGTAAAAGCCAGCTTCTTCCAACTTCGAACCATAGCTAAAATCAAACCTTTCCTCCAATTCGACGACACAGAAAAAATCATTCACGCTTTCATTTCCTCCCGCCTAGACTACCGCAACTCCCTATACACTGGGATCAGCCAATCTTCCCTGTCCCGCCTGCAACTGGTCCAAAACGCCGCAGCGAGACTCCTGACGGGTACCCGTAAAAGGGACCACATCACCCCGATTCTGGCCTCTCTCCACTGGCTCCCTGTACGGTACAGAATCAACTTCAAGCTCCTCCTATTCACGTATAAAGCCCTAAATGGACACTCCCCCCCCTACATCAAAAATCTTCTAACCCCCCTCTCTAACTCCAGGTCCCTCAGGTCGGCCGACTTGGGGCTACTCACTATCCCGCGGTCTAGGCTTAAGCTCAGGGGTGACCGTGTTTTTGCGGTTGCAGCTCCTAGATTGTGGAACAGCATCCCTCTCCCCATCAGAACTGCCCCCTCCATCGACTCTTTTAAGTCCAGGCTCAAAACCTATTTCTACTCCCTAGCGTTTGAGGCTCATTGAGGAGGCGCTGTGAACTGTTTGCGTGCTACTGTATGTTTCTTTTTTTTTTCCATTGGAACCTAATCAGATGTACAGCACTTTGGTCAACGTGGGTTGTTTTTAAATGTGCTATACAAATAAAATTGACTTGACTTGACTCTTTCCACAGATGCTGTCTGTCCTGCTGAGTGATTGCCACATTTTCTGTTTTTATTTCAGATTTCCTGTGTGTGCAGATTTTTGATTTTCACTGGACAGAAAGATGTTACAGAAAGATGCGACAAATGTTTGAATTAATATTACTTTAGTACTTTAGAGCTTCAGCCCTCCGAGTCTGCACTGACCAGTGATCACCTGGTACAGTAACCTACACACACTAGCGATAATATTACAACTTACCAAAGCTAATTAATCTACAAACCTGTACGTCTTTGGAATGTGGGAGCAAACCGGAGCACCCAGAGAAAACCCACGCGGTCACAGGGAAAATGTACAAACTTTGTACGGGCAGCACCCGTAGTCAGGATCAAACCCTGGTCTCTGTCGTTGTAAGGCAGCAACTCTACCATTGCACCACTGTGCCACCCCAAATATTGGCAAAGGGTTTCAACGCTTTCTCTGATTGAAGTAATGTTGCAGTCATCGAAAGGTTCACACCCCATGAACAACAGCCATGCACTTTTTCTTTCATGCATGAAAATTAGTTCAGTAGGTAGAAGTAAAGATTTAAACCTTTAAATAATCTTATGAGCTCAGTATAAGGTAGTGTTTGACTCCGCCCAGTTAGTTGCTATAATTTAAAGCTTGCCTGTGTTCAATTCTTCATAAATAAAGTCCCATTTTCATATCGAGCGAACATAATAAACAAAATTGGTAATCGTATGACTTGTCTCACACACAGTCTATCAGAACCAATTCACTGTTTTCATAACAGCTTTTCAAAGGAAGAGCAGGTAATCATAGAAGCATCATTTGTAATCTTGTTTAAATTTAACTCGAGACAGCCTGGTTGGCAAGAATAATTTACCTGAAAGTTCAGCACGTCGATGATAGGGTGAAGAAAACTCCTTCTGTAGGTGATATCAGAGAGTGTGGACAGGGTTTGCTCTGTGCAGTTTAAGTGATGTTGACAGGAACGGTGTAAACACACAATGCAACAAATGAGATTATCCAACAAAGGCTCCTCAAAAGGCAATAAATGGAGAATCGATTAATCATAAAGTCGTGGTCACCGTTAGCACTCACAGCCCCTGCTGATTAGGGTCAAGAATGCTCCCTGATTACTGATTGATGGAATACCATCTGGTCCAGACTGAAACCACCCAGACCCTGATTTAACCACCTTCTATGGGCTGATTCAACAACAGCCCTGGAGGTTTATTCGATGGAAATGAACCACCATACTACAAAACCATAGGAAAATGTAGAAATGTAAAGAACCAAATAACCATTCAGTAGAAGTTCTTTCTACATAAGGCAAATACCTTAAATATGTTTTTACAAACGAAGTTGCAAAACTTCTAATTTATTTAACTTTAAGTCACTCTATTGGTTAGCTTCTGTGGAAAGAAATACATTTTCAGTTTGAGTTACTTACTTGCCAACCAAATATCACAAAGTCATCGGTATCATTACTTCATTGTCAGTTTACAACATAACAGCGATGTCCTGGCTTGTATGGTGTTAGCGATGCAATATTTCAAGACCAGCTCTTCGTCTGAACTGTGCAGAGATGTACAAATAGCCAAATGGACATTTCAAATCATTGTCTATTGGGATAACCTCCAATGATTCAATGATATTTTATTGTCACATGCACCTAGGTACAGTGAAATACGTTGTTTTGCATACAACCCAGTAAAATCACACAGCAGACTTCACCTCGGCAGCACACCAGAATTGCCACGTCTCTGGCGCCGACAAAGTTACAAGAAGTTCATCAAACAGTTTCATCTTTTGCTCGCAACGGCGAACCAGGCCAACCACCGCACATGGCCACAGGCAGCCCCCCCCCCCCCCCGCCAGGTCCCCCCCTTATATCTTGGTGCCGCCCCCTCCCTCCGTTCTCGGTGGCTCCCCCCATCAGGATCTCCCTTCGATTCCCGGCAGCCATGGTGGAATGATCTGCCAACACTCAGATTCACAACTGATAAATGAACATTGGGTCAAGACACCTGAAGGCGTCATTGGAAAACCACTCAGTTACCAAAGAAAAACAAAGCAATGGAGTAACTCAACAGATCAGGTAGTATCTCTGGAGAACATGGATAGGTGACGCTTCGGGTCAGGACCCTTCTTCAGACCCTTGTTCCTCTGTTCAGTGGCAAATCAGTACTTCAGAAAGAGAAGGCACCACAGATAATTTAATGGTTGGAAATAGTTTACCACTTTGTGACAGTTCAGAGATTTCCCCCTAAAACATTAACCCAATGAAACTGAAAATGAATGAATGAATGAATGAATGAATGAATGAATGAATGAATGAATGAATGAATGAATGAATGAATAAGTTTATTGGCCAAGTATGCAGATACAAGGAATGTGCCTTGGTGCTCTGCTCACAAATGACAACACAAACATACAGTTAACAATTAAGAATAAAGCATAACCACATCAAAACAATAAGGATACAACATTACGGTCTAAACATGTG
This sequence comes from Rhinoraja longicauda, assembly GCF_053455715.1. Classification (NCBI taxonomy): domain Eukaryota; kingdom Metazoa; phylum Chordata; class Chondrichthyes; order Rajiformes; family Arhynchobatidae; genus Rhinoraja; species Rhinoraja longicauda. The sequence continues at coordinate 15,683,535 of NC_135970.1, forward strand.
GGTGAAAATAAACCAGAGCAAAAAAAGAGACTACAGACTTTGGTTATTGAGTAGAACGATCACTCATGGGAAAAAGCTGCTTTGATGTCTGGCTGTGGCTGGTTTCACAGTCCAGAGTCAAATTGGAAATATTGCAAATAGAATTTGATCTCTGTAGACTACTGTGTGTAGGAAGTGGATACAAAAGTGTGACAAAAAATGGTGATCAATGGGCGGCAAGGACTCGGTGGGCTGAGGGGCCTGTTTCCATGCTGTATCCTTCAATCAATCAATCAATCAATCAATCAATCAATCAATCAAGTAATGTCCACCTACCCTCTCTCACTTTGCTCTCCCCCCCACCCCATCTTGATGCACACACATTTCTCCTACTATCCCACCCTCCTTCTCTCCACCCTCTATCCCCTTTCCACCTATATCCCTTCCTCTGGCTTTACATTTCACTCCTCTTCTTCCTTATCTGACCCCTTATTGTTGCCTTTTCACCTCTAGCCTTTGTCATTCACCCCACTCATCTTCCAAACAAAATTTCCATCGCCTGTATCCATCTATCACTTGCCAGACTTTAACCTGCCCCCACCTCACTTTTTTCCAGCTTTCTTCCCCTCTACCACAATCAGCCTGAAGAAGGCTCCTGTCTCGAAACTTCACCTATCCATATCCTCCAGAGAGGCTTTCTGACCCACTGAGTTACTCTTTGTATTTCGCTCAAGACCCCAGCATCTGCAGTTCCTTTTGTCTCCACTCCCCTTCTCTACTGTGATGGGGTCTGGGCCAGGGATTCACACAAGTCACTGGGGATCACGCATAGCTTGAGTTAGATAGAGCTCTAGGGGCTGGTGGAATCAAGGGGTATGAGAGAAGGCAGGCACAGGTTACTGATTGTGGATGATCAGCCATGATCACAATGAATGGCGGTGCTGGCTCGAAGGGCCAAATGGCCTCCTCCTGCACCTATTTTCTATGTTTCTGTTTCTATGTTTATCTTCGTGGCTTTGACACTATCCTTCAAGAACTTCCTCTCTCCTCCTGGTTATCTCTTGCCTGGATGGAACCCCAGGATATCAAGCCTGTTTTTGGAGTCTGGTGTGGGATAAGCAAATGGAATTATTTTTAAATCTAATCAAAATAAACTTTATTGAGAATAAAAAATATATGCAATAAAACAGCTTACAACCCAGCAGTATAAATATTGATTTCTCTAATTTCAAGTACCCTTTGCATTCCCTCTCTCTCCGTCCCTCCCCCACCCTAGTCGTCGTGCTAGTTCCACTGTTCGTATCCCTTCGTTATCACCTCTTCCGTAGCCAACAATGGACCACTGTGACTTTTCTTGAGTCAGTGGAGCTTCTCTGAATATTTGTTCTGTACCTCTTCATACCTCTACTTCCTCTCTCCCCTGATTCTCAGTCTGAAGAAAGGTCTCAACCCAAAGCATCACCAATTCCTTTTCTCCAGAGATGCTGTCTGACCTGCTGAATTACTCCAGCATTTTGTGTCTCCCTATACAAAACAAGAACTGTGCAGAACCTTTTTCCAACCCTCTCAGCGACTATACATACATCCATTAGCTTTGTATTTGGCAGTGTTTACATAAATGTCATTATACCCGGCATCCTTGCCACTCATGTGGCCCCCTGGGGTGGTATTTCTTCCCTCGTTTGAGGGGCATCTCCTCCACACCCAGCCCCCAATGTCCAGCAGCGGGAGGACCCTAGACTGTGGTTCTCCCCAACAGAGCCTTGCCGTTGGCTGCACCAAGTTTCAGTGCGTCCCTCATAAGCAAATGGAAATGTTGCACTCATCTGATACCTACTCAGTGTAATCCAGGTTTGCCTGCTGACTATAAGACTATTGGGAAGTCCAACGGTCCTTTAAGCTACAAATAGTTAAGTTATAGCCCTTAGAGAATAATGGTAATGTTAATTTGTACATTCCCATTCAAACACATTATAGGATTAGCTGCTCTGATGCATGCCCTCAGGTACAAGTGTACACTGGCCCTAAATATTTTGGTCTTCAGGTCAAGTTTCTGTTCATAAGAAGTGCTGGCTTGTCAATGGAGCACAAGAACATTGGGGAACAGACCAAATTACAATTGTGTGCTTTAGCAAGGTAACACGAGAGAAACAGGTCACATTTTCAATCATATGTCACCACAATCAATCAAAACAAAAGCACTTACTTTTTTCTAAATGGAGTCTCCGTACTTAGAAACAGTTGAGCTGTAAAAACGGTAACATTTTCAGCATTTGACCAATCACTGCCAGTTCTGGTCAAGTAATAAGCGTCTCCTAAATCAGTTTAGTCTACTTTATTTTACTTTGGTTTAATTTAGTTTAGAGAGATACAGTGTGGAAACAAGCCCTTCAGCACACCGAGTCCATACCGACCATCAATCACCCCCACACTAGTAGTTCTATGTTATTCCACTTTCACTCCTACACAATAGGGGGCAATTTACAGAAGCCAATTAACCTACAAATCTGCATGTCTTTGGGATATAAGAGAAAACTCATGTGGTCACAGGAAGAACGTACAAACTCTGCACAGACAGCACCCGTGGTCAGGATTGAACCTGGGTCTCGGGCACTATGAGGCAGCAACTCGACTGCTGTGCCACCCGAATGTATTTTAGAAAACATTGCAACCTTTATGTAGTATATATTCCCATCAGCTCACAAATTTCATAGCTGGTGAATAGAAGAAGCTAACAAGCCCTGACAAAGTTTTAATATAAATATAAAATCAACCAGTAGACCAGAGACAATATTTATTTGGTCCAAAATGAAAAACTGCTTTGTGTCTTCACTTGTGAAATGATGGATCAGAAATACTTAAAGGTGTGCAGCTTAGTATATGCTGAAAACCTATCCTGTGCAAGATTTCTTAACAAATTAACATATCTGGAACTTACAGAGTGTTGAACTCAGTGAATAAATGATATGATCAACATACCTGGGAAAATGTCTAAGATGTAAAATCATGCACCAGAGTTCCAGTCCCACTATTTCCTCTTCCAGTACAATATATAAACTATCACCAGGTTAATTGCTTTCAGCTTGTGCATGCAGAGGTGCAATGGTAAGCGCACTACACAATGAATAGACACACTCTGAAGTGAAGGTGCATGTAATAATATTAACACACAAAGGATGTTTTGCCATAAACTTCTCTGGCTTCAGTAACAGAGACATTCAATGGATAATGGAACAATCTGGCACTTTCTTCTGATAATTCCCTTTCTAAAACAGACTTTGGATACCTTGGCAAAAGTTGTCACATAATCATATTTATTTATATGGCTCAAATCAGAATTCACTGCAATATCTTTTGTGAATGGCAGCCGGTTTAAACGCTGAAGTTTTCTACTTCAAAGAATCCTTATTTGCAAACTCATTATTTAAGTTTTGAATCCAAAACAAAACTTTTTATCATCAAAGTGTGCATTAACACTTTAAGAACCACTTTAGAGACAGTTCATTGGAAACTTGATCACAAGTAAGTTAAATACAGCAAGTCAAAAAAATTCTGCCCCTGCACAAAATAAAAATCACTGCATTATCTTCCTGGACAGGGTGCAGAGGAGGTTTACCAGAATGATGCCTCAAATAGAGAGTCTTAGTTACAGGGAGAGGTTAGACAGACTTGGATTGATTTCTCGGGAATGCTGGAGGTTGCAGTGAGACCTAATAAAAGTATATAAAATGATGATAGGCATAGATACGTTAGACAGTCAGAACCTTTTTCCCAGGATAGAAAAAGCAAATATTAGTGGGCATAGCTTTAAGGTAACAGGGGAACATTTAAAGGAGATGTGTGGACAAGTTTTTTACACATAGGATGATAAGTGCGTGGAACACATTGCCGGGAGTGGTGGTTGAGGCAGATACAATAGTGGCATTTAAGAGACTTTTAAATCAGCATATGGATATGCAGGGAATGGAGGGATATGGATCGTGTGCAGGTAGAAAAGAGTTGGTCTTGGTATCATGTTCGGCATAGACATTGTGGGCTGAAGGGCTTGTTCTTGTGCTGTACTATTCTGTTGCCTGTACTTTGTTCTACGAAAAGGAAGTCCCTAGGAATTAGGCATAGATTGGGTGAATAGTCAGAACATTTTTTTCCCAAGGTGAAGTTGCAAATGCAGAGGGGATAACTTTTAGGTGAAAGGGGCAAAGTGTAAAGGAGATATGCAGGGCATGTTTTATACAGAGTGGTGGGTGCCTGGAACACACAGCCTGGGGTGATGGTGGAGGCAGATATAATATTAACATTTAAGAGGCTTCTAGAAAGGTGCATATATATGCAGAGACTGGAGGTAGATGGATCAGGTGCGGGCAGAGGCGATTTGTTTAGCTTGACATCATGTTCGACGCTGAATATTGTGGATCGAGGAACCTCTTTTGTGCTGAGGATAGACACAAGAATCTATCTTGTGATATGGCCTTGTCTCTGTGAGTCTGAAGAGGGGTCCCAATCTGATACGTCATCCATTCTCCTTCTCCAAAGATGCTGCCTGACCCGCTGTTATTCCAGCACTTTGTGATTATCTTTGGTACAAACCAGTATCTGTAGTTCATTGTCTCTACTGTTTTTGTGCTGTGCTGCATTATGTTCCATGTTCCACGTTCCATGTTCCACGTTCCATGTTCCATGTTCCATGTTCCATGTTCCATGTTCCATGTTCTATGTTCCATGTTCCATGTTTCATGTTTCATGTTCCACGTTCCACGTTCTATGTTCCATGTTCCATGTTCCATGTTCTATGTTCCATGTTCCATGTTCCATGTTCTATGTTTCACGTTTCATGTTCCACGTTCCATGTTCCATGTTCCATGTTCCATGTTCCATGTTCCACGTTCTATGTTTCATGTCCTGTGTTCTATGTTCTATGTTCCATGTTCCATGTTCTATGTTCTATGTTCTGTGTTCTATGTGTTATCCAATTTGCAACTTGTGCCAAGATCTGGTACAGTATATTCTGCCCTTTTTCTGCACCTCACAACCAACTCATCATGATGGTACTAGCAGCCATCCCACAGAGTGGCATCATATTCTGATAAACTGCCTACTTCAATAAAGTCAGACCAGGAACGTCCCCAGTGCCTGAATATTTGGGAGGAGGATCAAGCACCAAATGACTGAATGAAAGAGAAGTGGGGAATATGCTGGAGCTTGGAACTGATTTTGCACTGATACCAAAGGCACGATTATAAATCCTTCACAGCTCTCTGAAAGCTTGACAATTCTTGTAAAAAATACAATAAAGACCTCAAAGAATTTGAAGGCAATTACTCGGTCTATATCAGGAATGCAGTGCTACAGGTTCACCAGGGAGAAGCTTGAAGAAGGTCATAGTTAGAGCAGGAAGGTGTATCAGTGGGTGCAGGAACTGAGGGGACTGTTGTGTGGTCTGGTGAGTCTGAAGAAAGGGCTCGGCCTAAAATGTAACCTATTCCTTTTCTCCAGAGATGCTGCCTGACCCACTGAGATACTCCAGCATTTTGTGTCCATCTTTGGTGTGCAGTACTGTTGTGAACTGCATCATGCCTGGCAAAGGGGAGCATGACTGTAAAGTGAAAGAGATGGGAAGGTGCAATGGAAGGAGGCAAATTTGTTGGCTGTAATGTGTGTGTGTCGGAGAGGAGGGGAAGAGAATGTCATTTTCCAGGGAAAGACTGGGATTGGAAAGGGCGTTCTCCCAGGGTGAGACCAGCACTTGGAAGAGTGTGAACACTTTATGTTCAATGAATCTATACATTTGGACCCATGACTCATATATTTGCACAGTTACATGGATAGGAAAGGTTTAGAGGGATATGAGTCAAACATGGGGAAATGAGATGGGCTTACCTAGGGCATTTTGGACAGCATGAACTAGTAGGATGAAGGGCCTGTTTCCGTGCACTATGACTATGTGACTGTTGTCAAATGTGGGGCGCATGACTGCAAATCTGTGTTATCAGGGCACTCTCTTAAAAACTCCTGTTAGAGTCATTCACCACGTCATTTACAGTATAGGAAGGAACTGCAGATGCTGATTTACACCGAAGATTGACACAAAATGCTGTAGTAACTCAGCGGGTCAGGCAGCATCTCTGGAGAAAAGGAATAGGTGATGTTACAGGTTGAGACCTTTCTTCATTTAAAGTATATACAGTGCTAATATTGTAATTTCTCATGAGCGTCTAAGGCTCCTAAAACTCCTAAACACTGTATGCCTACCACGTACATACGTAGCTCATAACACAAGGTCAGCTCATTGGTCTTATCAATCCATTAAGATTTTGCCTCATAATTGAGCTCACAAGAGCACCTCAAAGAATAATCTCCATTATAGGTGGCTTCTTCAGGAAGTTAGATGTTTCAAAATGCTTTACAATGCTTTAGGTTTGAAGCTCCGTCTCTGCTAATGGGAAGGAATCACAGAAGCTGATTGTTGCATAGCAAGCTTTCTCAAACTATCATGGACAAAGCAACCCGAACATCTTTTGTAGGTTTAGCTTGAAGGACAAATAAGGCAGCGATAGCTCACAGATACCACCTTCAAATCCACCTGTGAATTTCTACAATAAACCTCATTGCATTAAGATTGCACTGCATCAACAACCTATGAATCACCGATTTGAAAATACCCAGTGGAAAATTTGGCTTCCACTGCTGTCTGTGGCAATGAATTTGCTAGATTCACCAGCCTCTGCATAGCGCCACAGAGGCTCTATGGCCATAGAGTCTTGCAGTGTGGAAACAGGCCCTTCGGCCCATCTTGCCCACACCAGCCAACTCTGGCTAAATAAATTCTTCCACATCCCCATTCCAAGACAGAACCTGAAGCAGATGGTGGCACGGTAGTTACATGTCTCACTGGACTGCTGCAGTCCTGGAAGACACCAAATGTAACACATCACAGTGCAGGACAGGTCACTTCTCCATCATATTGTACAGAGGACCAAGACCAGCTAGAGGGAAAACCCACGCAGTCACAGGGAGAACGTACAAGCTCCATACAGACAGCACCTATGGTCAGGATGGAAACTGGTAGTCAGCAACTGTACTGCTGCGCCACTGAGCCACCCCTTTATTATATTTTTTATTAGATAATATTACGTTATATTTTTGATTATATATTTTTTTATTATCTGATATTAATCGGAACAAAATAGCTACACCTATCAGACTTTGCAAAGCAAGCACGTAGAACGAGCCTGTGTAGAGATGCAGGATTGCCTAAGGACTTGACATTCAACCTGGATTCAGACATACCCCTGGGGAAGGGGCAGGAGAAGTTAGAAATACCTGGTTATGAAAATGTTTTTTAATTCAGTGTTTGTAGTTAGAATGGAGAATGGGAGGTGCAAGAGAAAGCAAAACGTTCTGAAGTGGGAGCACAGCAAAGTAAGTTTGGGAATTGAAGGAAGACACAAAATGCTGGAGTAACTCAGCGAGACAGGCAGCATCTCTGGAGAGACGTTTTGGGTTGAGACCCTTCTTCAGTCTTGACCCGAAACGTCACGCATTCCTTCTCTCCAGAGATGCTGCCTGTCCCGCTGAGTTACTCCAGCATTTTATCACATCATATCATATCATATCATATCATATATATATACAGCCGGAAACAGGCCTTTTCGGCCCACCAAGTCCGTGCCGCCCTGCGATCCCCGTACATTAACACTATCCTACACCCACTAGGGACAATTTTTACATTTACCCAGCCAATTAACCTACATACCTGTACGTCTTTGGAGTGTGAGAGGAAACCGAAGATCTCGGAGAAAACCCACGCAGGTCACGGGGAGAACGTACAAACTCCTTACAGTGCAGCACCCGTAGTCAGGATCGAACCTGAGTCTCCGGCGCTGCATTCGCTGTAAAGCAGTAACTCTACCGCTGCGCTACCGTGCCGCCCTTTGTGTCTACCTTCGATTTAAACCAGCATCTGCAGTTCTTTCCTACGTATTAAATTTGGGAATCTCTGTCCTGAGCATTTGTGAGATGTATAACTGAGGCGGTATAGAGCTGTCACTGCTAGAGAGGGCAACTATACCTTGGTAACCTTGTACAGGCAGTAGGCCCATTATAAATGGGAGCAAGTTCATGTGTTGTTATAATAACATGAATGCAGAAAAACCTCCCAGGTTTTCAGAAAAACGCCGCAATTAATTATGGAAAAAGATGAAAAAAAAGTGCAAATCCAAGATTTACAACATATTAGATAATTAATTATAAAATCTTGTTAAAAATTATTCTAAATATGACCAAATCCACCAGTAATCATGGACACAAAGCTGACTTTATTAAAAAGAGAATTTAGGTTGGCATAAACTATATTTATCATATGTTTTATTTGTCCTGAGATCTTTTGGAAAAGGTGGAATGAACAGATTTGAAAACTCTAAAGAAAGTAGTATGTTTGGGAGCGTTTTTTTCTAACACACGCCTTTAAACTCATTATAAATTCCATCTTGAATCGGTAACAATGAAGCAGGCAACAAAAGTATCCCCAGCCTTGCGGACACGCATTGAAAGTGTGAATTTGTTGAAGAAATATAGTCCACCCTCACAGTCTCTAAGAAAGCAGTTAAACTGCAAGGGTGGCTACACTGTGTAAAACAAGCTTAACAACATTTCATGGTGAGTTTATGTCTGAATGAAACCAGCCTGTGTCTGCCTTTTTTGCTGCATGCATTTCAATGTTTCTATTGCCAGCTTGCACAGTGCCATAAGATTGCCGCGCTCCTGCAAAGTCTTGTATTGAATCTCTGCAAGATTTGCATAATTTGAATAGATACCCTCATCGAATGGTGAACTAAAGAATGCATTTTTTAAAAAACGCTGCTGTAGAGGAAGCAACAATTGTTTTATTCAAGATAGAATTAAGTGCTGACTGTTTTGGGAGGGGGCGGTGCAGGGGGAGGAGGGTGGGTGGGTGCCTATGCCTTTACAAAACAAAACCTGCAGTCCAAGAATTAAAGGTTTGAACTTCTGGGTGTTGTATCTTTGACCGTGATTGCTGCACAACGGTGTTATTCAGAACTCATACAGTAGCAATGCACAAGGTATGCAAATACTGGAAAGAGCCTCGTCCAGAGACACCGGAACAATGTGTATAAATATTAACAGTGTGTGAATGGCAACGGCTGATATAAAAGCCCCCATACCATCATTAAGACAGCTGTATACATACACTGTACGATACTGTGTGTTTTAACTGGAATCCTATTTTCATGCAAATGGCTAGCAATGATGTCAGTTTTATTTTTGGATCTAATGGACGTAGCCCAAACAAACCTTTCATCAATACATGTTACACCACATGTGGGAATGAAAACTGTGGTGGTTTATTGGCAGAGTTTCTGGTTTACCGGGGCTATACTGTTGATGCCCATGTGCCAGTGAAGGGAGCACGAATGGGATGCTGGCATGTCATTTTATTTTTCTGTGGCAGCTCTTGTGCAGCACACAGCCAGGATCTGGCCCACAGCTTTGGCCAGCATTCGGGCATGCTCACTATACAGCAGTGCACAGACCCTCGCCCTGTGTGATCTTCAGGCATTAATATTCAATTAATGGAGAGAAGGAATGGGTGATGTTTCGGGTCGAGACCCTTCGTCAGGTCTGAAGAAGGGTCTCGACACGATACTTCACCCATTCCTTCATTCCAGAGATGCTGCCTGTCCCTCCGAGCTACTCCAGCTTTTTGTGTCTGTCTTTGACCTGTGCAAAGTTCTTTTAAGTAGGAAAGAGACTCAGTGGGCTGGTCATGATGTCAATCAAGTATCAATATAGGTTTGGTGCCAAAATAAGATAATAATATGGCACCACCAACCTACCTCACCACCAGATCTATTTAAAGTGCCTGATTACTTGCAGGTTGGTGGGCTGGTTTAGTTCTGGAGGGTTTGTACAATGCCATGGTTTCCCATACCTCACCATTTTAGGCTCTGAAATGGACAGGAATTGCTGTTACAGAAGGAAGGATCGGGTACCATCACCAAAAGAACATGTCACTCCTCAGGCAGGGTTGTCACGGATGTTGTTCCTCCAGCAGGGCAGGCAGCAATCTGGTACACCAGGTCGACCACAATGATACCGAATGGTGGGGCAGGTTTGAAGGGGCAGGCAGTCTGCTCTATTCCTGATGTCTTGTGTCACAAGGTTGCAGATAGTGGTGGAATACAATACCACTCTTGCTGACAACACCACATTTCTGAGCTGCAAAACACCCCCTGAGTCCATTTTCATGGTGGCAGTACCATAAAACATGGAGGGAACCTCCAATCTAAAGACTCAAATATGCCTTTGCCTATCTGAAAGATAGCCACACTAGGCAAGACCTTTAACAGCAGAGGTGTGCAGGGAGATCTCAGGGTCCAAGTTCATTGCTCCCTGAAAGTGGCGACACAAGTAGATATAGTGGCAAAGAAGACCTGTGGTATGTTTGCCTTCATTGGTCAGGGCATGGAGTATAATAGTCAGGCAGTAGAACTATCATAACATTTGCAGGTACAGTCATAACATTTAAGAGACATTTGGACAGGAACATGGCTGAAGGTCCTGTTTCCACACAGGATGACTCTATCTCTATAACTATGACTGATACACCCAGAACAAATAGATTGGCAAGGATAATATCAAGTGGATTTTTTGGTGAGTTCTCTCACTAATTGTCAAGCCTTAATATTATGGTGGTGGACAATGGAGTCACACATGCGCACACACGCACATAGACACGCATCTCATACACATATATCATATATCATATCATATCATATCATATACATACAGCCGCCTTTTCGGCCCTCCAACACACACACACATTCACACACAGACACACATGTACACACACACAGACACGCATGTACCCACACACAGACATGCATGTACACACACACAGACATGCATATACCCACACAGACATGCATATACCCACACACAGACATGCATGTACACACATGCACACAGACACATATGTATACACACACCCAATCGCAAGTACACACACGTGCACACACACATACACACATAACTGTTTCATAATTGCATTTCTCTATGCAAAACCTATTACAAGGAATGGCAGGTAAATTTTAACTCATAATGAAAACCACCTTAACAATTGTTTTCCCAATTTGCTGATTTTGTTTGTGGGTCATTTGATTGGGTACGACCAAGCTGCCCCCTTGCTGGGGGTATCTATAAAGGGTGAAGTTCAATTTCTTCCTCCCTCCCCACACCCCCCTCGCAATTCGTCTAACGAGCCACTTAGTTGCACCAAAGCTCTTCAAAGAATCACTAATCACAAGTTGATCACTAATCACAAGTTGACCACTAATCACAAGTTGATCACTAATCACAAGTGATCACTAATCACAAGTTGATCACTAATCACAAGTTGATCCCGCATGGTTCTCCCCGTTAACATTTGGGATGAAACTAAAATGAGGAATTTGCCCATCGGCATAGCTTGATTCACAGATTGTACATTCCATCTTCATTCCAGCGTCCATTATTCCCACCAGTTATGTCCAGTCCCTTCAATGAGATAGACTGACCTGGTGTAGCAGCCCAGGGTATATGATCGTGGACTATTGTCCTATCAGTCTGCAGTACTGACTACATTATTTATGAGATCTCAGCATTAGGTCGGAGTCAAGGAAAGAGCGTTCACGTCGCGGCCCTGTTTCCACCAATCTTTCCACCACTACGCACAAGAAGCACAAGAAGTGCAAGACCAGATTATATGCAGATGCCGAGAAGTGTGTTCAGCTCTGGCTGATTTCTAATCTTGTGATGTGGACTCGATAAGGAGAAGCATTAGGTCAAAGATAGCCTAGAAGCTAACTGTTGGAAGCTAGATACACTAATCTCCTCTGTCTGCATGTGATCTATATCGGCGGCAAAAACTGCACAGTAACGCAGCGATAGAGCTGCTGCCATGCAGCGCCAGAGACTCAGGTTCAATCCTGACCATGGGCGTTGTCTGGATGGAGTTTGTCCGTACCCTCCGTGACTGCATGGGTTTTCTCTGGATGCTCCGGTTTCCTTGCAGGGCAAAGATGTGCAGGTTGATATACTAATTGGCTTCTGTAAATTGCCCCTATTGTGTTGGATGTGAAACGGCGATAACATAGAACTAGTGAATGGGTGATCGCTCATCAGTGCAGACTCGGTGGGCCGAAGGGCCTGCTTCCACACTATATCTCTAAACTAAATATATCCCTCCATTCCCTGCATATCCACGTACCTATCTAAAAGGCTCTTGATGCCACACCTGTAACTGCTTCCACCATCACCGACTACTCTCTTGTACAAAACTCTCTTCTGTCCTTAATTAAAGAATGGACAAATTCTCACCCACATAAACCATAATCCCTTAACATATGGGCTTATATTGACTGGAATTATATTCACTGGAATTTAGAAGGATGAGAGGGGATCTTATAGAAACATATAAAATTCTTAAGGGATTGGACAGCTTAGATGCAGGAAAATGTTCCCGATGTTGGGGGAGTCCAGTTTACAAATATGGGGTAGGCCATTTAGGACTGAGATGAGGAAAAACTTTTTCACCCAGAGAGCTGTGAATCTGTGGAATTCTCTGCCACAGAAGGCAGTGGAGGCCAATTCACTGGATGTTTTCAAGAGAGAGTTAGGTATAGCTCTTGGGGCTAACGGAATCAAGGGATATGAGGAGAAATCAGGAACGGGGTACTGATTTTGGATGATCAGCCAAGATCATTTTGATTTGAGGTGCTGGCTCGAAGGGCCGAATGGCCTACTCCTGCACCTATTTTCTAAGTTTCCATGTGACATCACGTATATCCATTTTGTCAACACCTCCAACATTGAACCTTATCGAATGTATTTTGAAAATCCACATCAGAGCTGTCATTGTATATCCTTTGGCAAAATACACTTTTGTCGTTTTTTTTACCTGTAAAATTGCACCTTAAAGTCTATAGCTACTGATCTCACTGAAAGACTCGCATGATGTGTTGGTTTATAAAATGGAGAGTAGGTGGAATAAATTAGTAAAACAAACAACTCTTTGTATTATTACTGATGTGTATGCTTTCATTATCCTTCTACATGAACAAGCAATAAATACAGTCAAAAATCTTCCACTCAAAGATCTTTCAGTGAACTATGAAGTTAGAATACCAAACAGTTAAAACTTGTACTGCAACTAACCACCCTTATGGTAATCATTCCTCTTTTCCCGGAGCCATTAGTCGTATAACTCTCTTTGACATAGTAATTTCTGTGAACTAAGATTAAGGTAACACAGAGCAGAATCTGCCCCTTGGGTACAGGAGAAGCTTAAATGTGTCCTGTTGTAGTGGGCCAAGTAGGCCAAAATAACGACAAGTAGGCAAGGTTAACGAAAGCGTGTTTACTGTATCTCTGGAACTCCAAAAGGGGATGAGAGTCATGCGGTCCTTGACCTTTATACTCCCGGCCGAAGTCCGCCTCCTTGGCTCGACCCATTCCCGTGCCGAGGGGTCGTGAGTGGTATGGCCCGACCCTCGGGAGCCGCCACAGGACCCCCCCCTAGAACCAGAGTCGGGGTCACCAATGTAGTGGGCCAAGTAGGCCAAAATAACGACAAGTAGGCAAGGTTAACGAAAGCGTGTTTACTGTATCTCTGGAACTCCAAAAGGGGATGAGAGTCATGCGGTCCTTGACCTTTATACTCCCGGCCGAAGTCCGCCTCCTTGGCTCGACCCATTCCCGTGCCGAGGGGTCGTGAGTGGTATGGCCCGACCCTCGGGAGCCGCCACACTGTCTTAGTTTAGTTTCCTTTAGAAGTACAGCAAGGAAACAGGCCTTTCGGTCCACTGATTACATGCCGACCATCAATCACCTGTTCACACTAGTTCTATGCTATCCCACTTTCACATCCACCCCCTTACACACTAGGGACAATTTACAGAGGCCAATTAAACTAAAAACCCACACATCTTTGAGATGTGGGAGGAAACCGGGGCACCTAGAGGGATCCACACGGTCACAGGAAAAACGTACAAACTCCATTCAGCCAGCACCCAAAATCAGGATTGAGCCCAGTTCCCAGGTGCTGTAAAGCAGCAGCCCCACCCGCTGCACCACTGCACCACCCCTACCATTTTGGAGAAAGTAAAATGAGTACAGTCGGAGTCAGAATTGGCAGTTCTCCAAGTTGCAGACTTAGACTTACTCTTGTTCTTGGTGCAAGCTGAGAGGGTCCAGGAATCTCATCTTAATATAACGTCTGAAGAAGGGTCTCGACCTGAAAGGTCACCCATTCCTTCTCTCCAGAGATGCTGCCTGTCCCGCTGAGCTACTCCAGCTTTTTGCGTCTATCTTAAGTTCACATTTGCTCTGCGGCATTTCCAATGTGTTTCATTCCAACTGAACAACCTTAAATTGAACTGCTTGCTTTCTGATCAATCACAGCTACAACTCATGTCCATGGCAATAGATCAATTTTTCAAGGCACATTGATTCGTCAGCTTTTAAAAACAAATCCATAAATACTAATGATTGTATCGGAACAGGAGAAGCCATGCAGGCCAATTTCATTTAATAAAATCATGATTGATCTGTTGTAACCTTGACTCTACAGTCCCTTCGACTCATTGTAACCTCCCACCTTCTTGGTTATCTATCTACCTCTGCCTTAAAATGATTCAAAGACGCTTCACAAACCTCTGAAAATAAATTAAAAATGTTTTATGTCTCTTAAATGTGTGACCCTTAATTTTTAAAGTGCTAGAATTTTAAACTTTTCTATCTGGACTTAAAAAATCTTATAAACCATTGTTTCTTTCCATGTACAAAAACTATGGACTGACTGGATAGAGATATTTGAAATATATGAGCGTAGGTTAGATTGCATAAGGGGTGGCACGGTGCCACAGTGGTAGAGTTGCTGCCTTACAGCACTTGCAGCGCTGGAGACCCGGGTTTGATCCCGACTAAGGGGGCTGTCTGTATGGAGTTTGGACGTTCTCACCGTGACCGAGTGGGTTTTCTCCGAGATCTTCAGTTTCCTCCCACACTCTAAAGATGTACAGGTTTGGCTAGTGTATGTGTAAATTGACCCTAGTGTGTGTGGGATCGCTGGTCAGTACGGACTCAGTGGGCCAAAGGGCCGGTTTCCACGCTGTATCTCTAAACTAAACTAGGGTTAGAGTAGCAAGAAATACATTGTTTCAGGTGACAAAGGAACTTGTAACAAGTGAGAGGTGTTATATAACTAAAAGTAAGAACATTCCGAAAAAGAGCAGATATTAGTTCATGTAACATTCACTTTAAGCATCCATCACTCAATATTAAATGTTACTAGAGTATTTCAGAGTGAACTCACAGTAAAATATTTAATTTTCTCTAATCATTCTGTGCATTATTCATGTTAAGTCACCTGTATTTTCCTTGCAAAGATGAGTATCTACTTTGAGCTTCGAACTACGAACTGTCTTGGTCGCATTAGGGATTTTAGGCTTTTGTTTTGTTTTGCACTAATAATGTTTTTTTTAATTTATTGAGCTTTGTTTCTTTGTCTGCTTATTATGTTACCTATTGAGTACCTGTTCTGCTGCTACAGGTAAGAATTCTATTGAAGAATTAAATTCCAGTCTGAAGAATGGTCCTGACCTGAAACATCACCCATCCTTTTTCTCCAGAGATGCTGCCTGACCTGCCGAGTTATTCCAGCACTTTGTGTCTATCTTAAGAATTTCATTGTTCCGTTCCGGTACATATGACAAGTGAACACCCCTGACTCTTGATTTCAGTCATAGATGCCACTTCAGCCATCAGGATGTGCCAGCATTGCTGGCTTTTCACAAGTGCTTCCAACCATTGACTGCACTCTTATTCCTGTAAAGACTCCCAAGAGTAACAACACCTTTACATCACCAGGAAAAGTGTCCACTCTCTCGATGTGCAGGTTGTTGTGAATCATCACTGGCATTTCCTGGTGGTAGCCGCCCTGTTTCCAAGAAACACACATAAATGTTTCTAACTCTTTGAGGTTGAGAGAGTTTGCACTGATATGTATTTACAGCATTGCGCAGAGGAATAGATCCTGAGCAGCAAAGGCTACCTTTGGCTTCCCAACTTGCTCAGGATAGTTGCCGACCGTCGTCAGCCACCCAATGTCCAGTAGCGGAGGGACCCTAGACTATGGTCCTGCCCGCAGACCCGATGCGTTGGCTGCACCAAGCGCGCGTGCATTCCTCAGCACATGCTCCTGAAGTGTGGAATGGGCCAATCTATAGTATTCCCTGATGGGCATCTCACAGTACTGGTAGACCAACAAGGTTTGAGTAGACTTTGGGCTTTACTTCAGTACAGTACAGGTACAGTGTGGAAACAGGCCCTTCGGCCCAACGAGTCCGCGCCGACCAGCGATCACTCGATACACTAGCACCATCCTACACTCTAGGGACAACTTACAATTTACAGAAGCCACTGTGCCATCCCTATTATAAACTAATCTAGCCTTTGTCACTATCTTCAGACCAAAAACCATCTTTTACCATGTAAATACCAACGGCAATGGTGGTGCAGCAGCAGAGTTGCTGCCTTACAGCGCCAGAGACCCAGGTTCAATCTTGACCACAAGTGCTTTCTGTACGGAGTTTGTACGTTCTCCCCGTGACCACGTGGGCTTTCTCCTGGTGCTTCGGTTTCCTCCCACATTCCAAAGACGTACAGGTTTGTAGGCTAATTGGCTGCTGTAAATTGTAAATTGGCCCTAGTGTGTAGGATAGTACGAGTGTACGGGGTGATCGTGGTCAGCAGGGTCTCGGTGGGCCGAAGGAAGATCCTGTTTCCACACTGTACAACTAAAATAAAGTACGAAAGTAAAGATGGCCATTCAGCCTATCAAGTTGATCCCAGATTTTATTTTTAAACCGTCCAAAGGTAATCTGACTGTCATTATTGTTTTTCCTTTACCTTCTTCTTTTCCAAATTGGTTGCAGCTCAGATAAAGGAGCGCTCCACTGTGGCACAGCATCGGGTACAGTGAGTGAGCTGCTGAAAAAGGGGGTAAAATTAATGCTGGTATAATATTGTTTCTGGCAGAGGCTCAGTGGGATTCCCTCAGTCGGATTAGCAATGCAAAAATCCATTTCAAACAAACAGTAGGCTCTCAGAGTGAATCATGTCATTTAAATGAAAGTCAAATGAATCATAATCACTCCCTTATGTATACGATTCATAAATCTGCTGATTATTAGTAAATTAACACCTTATTTAAAGTGGTTACATTTGAAAAGTGATTTATTGATCGGATGCTTCATGCACCTTTTTTTCCTATTATGTACTATTATACATGGATAAGTGGACTAATTGTACGACATTATAAGAGTTTAGGAGCTACATACAGTAATCCCAATAAAGGAACTACCTAATTTTATTAGGGCCAAATGTTTGATGAATTAAATTGTGTGCGAAGACAGACTAGTGACAAACAAGCTGTGCTTCTACCACTGCACCTCACTGGACCAAGGCCTCTACTTCCTGAGAAGATTGAGGAGATTTGGTATGTCAATGAATACTCTCTTGAACTTCTATAGGTGTACCATAGAAAGCATATTGACTGGTTGCATCACGGCCTGGGTCAGCATCTCAAATGCCCAGCAATGACGAAGATTGCAAAAAGTGGTAAACACTGCCCAGTCCATCACGGGTACTGACCTCCCCACCATCAAAGGGATCTACAAGAGCCGCTGCCTCAGAAATGCAGCCAGCATCATCAGAGACCCACACCACCCTGGCCACGCTCTCATTTCACTCCTGCCATCAGGAAGAAAATATAGGAAGCTACAAACTGTAACATCCAGGTTCAGGAACAGCTTCTTCCCTAGAATCATCAGGCTATTAAACACTGCAATCTCCAAATAGGCTCTGAACTTGGGGGCATTGTTTTTGACTTTGCACAATAAATGTTTATTTATTTGTCTGTTAGTTTTATATACATATGCATAGAGAAGGAAGAAGGGAGGAGAAAAGAGAGAAGGGACAAGGGGGAAATAACCTTTGTTGCATGAGAATAAACCATTGCATTTGCTTTACGCTTGTGATAATATTTCAAAAGTACTTCACTGTCTGTGAGGCAATTTGGCCCATCCTGGAGAGCTCACAGAGTTCCATGTTTTGCTTTTGTTATTGTGCATAGCAATGCAGAAACTTGATGTTACGTCCAGTTGTCTAGAAGGATGCAGGATGACAACCCGAGTCTCCGCACCAGTCAACACCGAACACATCGCGAGAGTAGCTGACAGCCACAAGCGCAGGACCAATTGCCACTTCTTGACTCTCATCTTCTGGTTGACAGGCTTTTCCAGTGGAGGCTACGTGGGGATTTTGTAGGTATGAGGTTTCAGGTTTCATCACAGTTGAAATGTTCCTCTTTCTTCTGCCGTCCACTATAAATAAGTCCTCTTTCACATACCAAAGCTTGACCAAAAGAACTTTGACTCCAGCCTGGTGGGGAGATCTTAGGGGATAGGTGACCAAAGATTTGGTGCGAGAGGTTGGTTTTCAAGAAAGAGAACAAGATAGAGGAGTGGAGAAGGGATTCCAGCTGAAGATGGAGCCATGAGTTATAAAATGACTAAATAAGGAGATGCTCAGGAGGATTACACCAGACGGGCAGAGATCTTGAATGCTGTTGTGGTGGAGGAGATTACACCGTCAGGGAGCATCGCAACCGTGGGGCAACTGGACACCCGAGCAGTATCTTTAGTCTGGAGACTAACATGAGTCAGGCCCAATGAGAGAAATGAGCTGGGGTTCAGGGTGGAAGAGGAAGGTCTTTCTAATTAACCGCAGCCTGCCTGCCTCACAGAGAAAGGGGGCACCTGGGCCTAAGCTGCAAGAAATGATTGGCACAAAGACAGGCAAGTGGGACCTTTTATCATGATCACCTTGCTGCTTTTGGGAGCTGGTTGTGCAAAATCGGGCTGCCACATGATAACAGGGACCACTTTTCAAAACTTTTTTCCACGCTGTGAAACACAATGTGAAACACGATGTGAAACACAATGTGAAACACTTGAGGCTGTGAAAAGACCTCCAGGCCTTTCATTTAAGTCATTGGCAGTCGTCTGTCCTGGGCCTCCTCCATTGCCAGAGTGAGGCCACACACAACAGGAAGAACAGTACTTCATATTCTGGCTGGGTAGCTTACAAACCACTGAAGATTGACACAAAAAGCTGGAGTAACTCAGTGGGACAGGCAGCATTTCTGGAGAGAAGGAATGGGTGACTTTTCGGGTTGAGACCTTTCTTCAGACTGGTTAGGGATAAGGGAAACAAGAGATATAGACAGTGATGTGGAGAGATAAAGAACAATGAATGAAAGATATGCGAAAAAGTAACGATGATAAAGGAAACAGGCCATTGTTAGCTGTTTGTTGGGTGAAAATGAGAAGCTGGTGCCACTTGGGTGGGGGAGGGATAGAGAGAGAGGGAATGCTGGGGCTACCTGAAGTGTGAGAAATCAATATTCATACCACTGGGCTGTAAGCTGCCCAAGCGAAATATGAGATACTGTTCCTCCAATTTGCGTTTAGCCTCACTCTTACAATGGAAGAGACCTAGGGCAGAAAGGTCTGTGTGGGAACGGGAAGGAGAATTAAAGTGTCCAGCGCGAACTGAATTCTATTTTAAGTAACAACACCCCCCTCCTCCCTTCCTCTCCCCTCTCATTGCTGCACCCCCCACCCCACAGGGCACCCATTTCTCCCACTATCCCGCCCACCTTCCACCATCACGCTACCCTCCCCATCCCTTCCCACATACAGCCCTCTTCTCTGCTTATCTGACACCCTTTTGTCTGCTTTTCATCTCCAGCCTTTCTCCACCTACCTGCCAATCAAACCCCCCCACACCTGTATCCACCTTTCACTTGCCAGGCTTTGTCCCACCCCCATCTTTTTTCCAGCTTTCCCCCCCCTTACTATAATAAGTCTGAAGAAGGGTCCCGATGCAAAACGTCACCCATCCATGTTCTCCAGAGATGCTGCCTGACCTGCAGAGTTACTCCAGCACTTTATGTTTTATTCAGGATTCCAGCATCTGCAGTTCCTTGTGTCTCCTGTTCTAAAACTACCTCGATAGTGGATTTCGAGAAGATGTTTCCAGCCATGATCGAATGGTGGAGCAGACACGGTGGACCAAATGGCCTAATTCTCCTCCTATGTCATGATCTTATAGTTTAAAATTGACTTCCTGAGAAAGCAGATTGATGGCTCCATGGCAGCAGTATAATCTCAGATGTCAGTTTGCAGCTGTGTTTCTCCGCTAAATAATTCTGATGGACAGGTACAGCCTCCAGTGCCACCAACTGTGCCAGAGATACCGGTAATAATTGCCATTAAACTTTTTATTACAGCTCCATTTCAGGAGCCAGCACAATGATGTAAATGGACACTGATATCCACATTATGGGGAGGGTTTTCGAATGATCTAAGTAGCAACTTGAATAGGTGCTTTTGGGAGCTATAAACAATTTGTTCACTGGGTCCTTCAAACTGTCATTCAGTTTCTGTACATCGGCACAATCAGAGACTTAGAGGAACAGGAATTTCACCCACGCCGGGAAAGATGCTTTAAATCCCAAGGCCTGTGTGCCTCTGCTCCAAAGTTCAGTTAGTAATACGATTCAAGGTATCATTCTCAACAGCGAGAAAATTTAATGATAACAGCATTTAAAAGACATTTGGAAAGGTACATGGATAGGAAAGGTTTGGAGATATATGGGCCAAATGCGGGCAAATGAGTTTAGAAGGATGAGCGGGGACCTCATTGAAACTTACCAAATAGTGAAAGGCCTGGACAGAGCGGATGTGGAGAGGATTTTTCCACTAGTGGGAGAGTCTAGGTCCAGAGGCCAAAGCCTCAGAATAACAGGACATACCTTTAGAAAGGAAATGAGGAGGAATTTATTTAGTCAGAGGGTGGTGAATCTGTGGAATTCAGTAGGCTGTGGAGGTCCAGTCAATGGATATTTTTTAAGACAGAGATTGCTAGATTCTTGATTGTTGCGGGTGTCAGGGGTTGTAATTTCTGGTCTAGTCGGACGCTTTACCAAAGCGGGCCTCACTTTCACTGTTTCTGACCCCAGTTCATGTGGAGGACAAACATGCATTGCATTGGGGTTGCACGGTGGCGCAGCGGTAGAGTTGCTGCCTCACAGGGCTGGAGACTCGGGTTCGATCCTGACTCTGGGTACTGTATGTACAGAGTTTGTACGTTCTCCCCATGACTGCGTGGGTTTTCTCCGGGTGTTCTGGTTTCCTCCCACATGCCAGAGACATTGAGGTTTATTGGTTGATTGGATTCTGTAAATTGTCCCTCGTGTGTCAGACAATAGACAATAGACAATAGACAATAGGTGCAGGAGTAGGCCATTCAGCCCTTCGAGCCAGCACCGCCATTCAATGCGATCATGGCTGATCACTCTCAATCAGTACCCCGTTCCTGCCTTCTCCCGATATCCCCTCACTCCGCTATCCTTAAGAGCTCTATCCAGCTCTCTCTTGAAAGCATCCAACGAACTGGCCTCCACTGCCTTCTGAGGCAGAGAATTCCACAACTTCACCACCCTCTGACTGAAAAAGTTCTTCCTCATCTCCGTTCTAAATGGCCTACCCCTTATTCTTAAACTGTGGCCCCTTGTTCTGGACTCCCCCATCATTGGGAACATGTTATCTGCCTCTAATGTGTCCAATCCCCTAATTATCTTATATGTTTCAATAAGATCCCCCCTCATCCTTCTAAATTCCAGTGTATACAAGCCCAATCGCTCCAGCCTTTCAACATACGACAGTCCCGCCATTCCGGGAATTAACCTAGTGAACCTACGCTGCACGCCCTCCATAGCAAGAATATCCTTCCTCAAATTTGGAGACCAAAACCGCACACAGTACTCGAGGTGCGGTCTCACCAGGGCCCGGTACAACTGTAGAAGGACCTCTTTGCTCCTATACTCAACTCCTCTTGTTACGAAGGCCAACATTCCATTGGCTTTCTTCACTGCCTGCTGTACCTGCATGCTTCCTTTCATTGACTGATGCACTAGGACACCCAGATCTCGTTGAACTCCCCCTCCTCCTAACTTGACACCATTCAGATAATAATCTGCCTTTCTATTCTTACTTCCAAAGTGAATAACCTCACACTTATCTACATTAAACTGCATCTGCCATGTATCCGCCCACTCACACAACCTGTCCAAGTCACCCTGCAGCCTTATTGCATCTTCCTCACAATTCACACTACCCCCCAACTTAGTATCATCTGCAAATTTGCTAATGGTACTTTTAATCCCTTCGTCTAAGTCATTAATGTATATCGTAAATAGCTGGGGTCCCAGCACCGAACCTTGCGGTACCCCACTGGTCACTGCCTGCCATTCCGAAAGGGACCCATTTATCCCCACTCTTTGCTTTCTGTCTGTCAACCAATTTTCTATCCATGTCAGTACCCTACCCCCAATACCATGTGCCCTAATTTTGCCCACTAATCTCCTATGTGGGACCTTGTCGAAGGCTTTCTGAAAGTCGAGGTACACCACATCCACTGACTCTCCCTTGTCAATTTTCCTAGTTACATCCTCAAAAAATTCCAGTAGATTTGTCAAGCATGATTTCCCCTTCGTAAATCCATGCTGACTTGGAATGATCCCGTTACTGCTATCCAAATGCTCAGCAATTTCGTCTTTTATAATTGACTCCAGCATCTTCCCCACCACTGATGTCAGACTAACTGGTCTATAATTACCCGTTTTCTCTCTCCCTCCTTTCTTAAAAAGTGGGATAACATTTGCTATCCTCCAATCCACAGGAACTGATCCTGAATCTATAGAACATTGAAAAATGATCTCCAATGCTTCCACTATTTCTAGAGCCACCTCCTTAAGTACTCTGGGATGCAGACCATCAGGCCCTGGGGATTTATCAGCCTTCAGTCCCATCAGTCTACCCAAAACCACTTCCTGCCTAATGTGGATTTCCTTCAGTTCCTCCATCACCCTAGGTTCTCCGGCCCCTAGAACATTTGGGAGATTGTGTGTATCTTCCTCAGTGAAGACAGATCCAAAGTAACGGTTTAACTCGTCTGCCATTTCTTTGTTCCCCATAATAAATTCCCCTGCTTCTGTCTTCAAGGGACCCACAT
The DNA here is from genome assembly GCF_053455715.1 of Rhinoraja longicauda. NCBI lineage: Eukaryota > Metazoa > Chordata > Chondrichthyes > Rajiformes > Arhynchobatidae > Rhinoraja > Rhinoraja longicauda. The sequence goes on from NC_135970.1 coordinate 15,706,710, forward strand.
TTGCCTTGACTATTTTTTTCCTCTTCACGTACCTAAAAAAACTTTTGCTATCCTCCTTTATATTATTGGCTAGTTTACCCTCGTACCTCATCTTTTCTCCCCGTATTGCCTTTTTAGTTAACTTTTGTTGCTCTTTAAAAGAGTCCCAATCCTCTGTCTTCCCACTCTTCTTTGCTATGTTATACTTCCTCTCCTTAATTTTTATGCTGTCCCTGACTTCCCTCGTCAGCCACAGGTGTCTCTTACTCCCCTTAGAGTCTTTCCACCTCTTTGGAATAAATTGATCCTGCAACCTCTGCATTATTCCCAGGAATACCTGCCATTGCTGTTCTACCGTCTTCCCTGCTAGGGCCTTCTTCCAATCAATTTTGGCCAGCTCCTGCCTCATGCCTCTGTAATCCCCTTTGCTATACTGTAATACCGACACTTCCGATTTTCCCTTCTGCCTTTCCATTTGCAGAGTAAAACTTATCATGTTGTGATCACTGCCTCCTAATGGCTCTTTTACCTCTAGTCCCCTTATCAGATCAGGATCATTACACAACACTAAATCCAGAATTGCCTTCTCCCTGGTAGGCTCCAGTACAAGCTGTTCTAAGAATCCATCTCGAAGGCACTCTACAAACTCTTTTTCCTGGGGTCCATTTCCAACCTGATTTTCCCAGTCTACCTACATGTTGAAATCTCCCATAACCACCGTAGCATTACATTTTTGACACGCCAATTTTATCTCCTGATTCAACTTGCACCCTATGTCAAGGCTACTGTTTGGGGGCCTATAGATAACTCCCATTAGGGTCTTTTTACTCTTACAATTTCTCATTGGTGTGATAGTGGGATGACATAGAACTAGGATACAGGGTGATCGACTCAAACTTGCTTGGGCCTGTTTCCATGCTGTATCTCTAACCTAAACTAAACCAAGCCAAACTAAACTAAAAGATGGCACAACATATATCCTTGCACTAGCATGCTTCCTCACACATGCTACTGAAATCTGCAGCATATGTTCTTGCAACATCGAGGCCCTGACCTAATCCCCCATCATTCACATACACGCAAAAATGCAGTGAGCACCTGTTCACCAAAAGTAATTAATTTACTGGCCAAAATCTCTTGCATTGCACACTTAAACACCAGGCTACATGGTAGAATTATTAGAACATGTGCTTTTTTGATGACTGTCTATCTCTAAGAATGGAAGTGGCTCAGCTAATTTTCTGTTTGTGCCAATGTCATAGATCAGCCTAACAATGAACACAGAACACACTGCCTTTTACTCATGGCTATAACTTCTCTGGAGTAGAAGGAACCCTTTAGCCTTCAACATACAAGCTCCTTCCTATCAAGGATACTGCATTGCTTTGCCACAAATTAAAAGGTAGATCAACAAATTTATCCTGCCACATAAATTTTATCAGACTAAACAAATATGTAAGCAGTTCAACATCCTTTATCCTTAATGAGATAAGGTTCTGACAAATGTTTGCCACGCAGGAAGTTTTTAGTCGTGTGATAAATGGTGCGTGGAAGGTTTAGCAAATCAGAAATTGCTAAAATAACAATATCAATCTCTATGTATCAACAAACTAACATAAAGACGTGTGCATGTGCAAGACACCCACAATAGTTTTTATAATATTTAAATCATTTAGTTTAGAGATACAGCATGCAAACAGGCCATTCTGGGATAACAGAGAACCAGTTCCATATTATCCCAGTTTTGCATCTGTAGAAAATGGTGCACCTGTAGAAAACCCACGCAGTCACATGGAGAACGTAGAAATTCTGTACAGACAGCACCCGTAGTCAGGATCAAACTCAGATCTCTGGTACTGTAAGGCAGCAGCTCTACCGTTGTGCCACTGTGCCGATGTAAATCTATACCTTATGGCTGAGATTTTAATATACTTTCAATACAAATGTTACCAGAATACTGTTAACAAATTAACTAGATTTCATGAAGTTTGATTCAGAGTTTTTTCCCAGTAAGAATAGAGTGGTGAATAATCTGATGCTTGACAGCAGAAATGTTAACGTCTTCTTGCTATTCTCAAAGTTCCAATGGGTTTCTGGACAGGAGGGGATGGCAGGGGATAGGAAATGACCACGTGGTGTTGGAAGGAGAAGTATGGAGAATTCTGGAGTGGCCCACCAATATTTACTTATGCAGACTACAGGAAAGAGGTAGACAGGCATTTTGCTGATTGCTTAATAACAATGAGCAGATTAATTCAAGGGAATCCTTCACTGTGGGCAGCACTACCCACCGAGCCCGCCCCAGCTCGTGGAAGGGGGAGCCCGGCGAGCGGGTCCCTGCTCGTTCCCCGAAGACCAGCGACCGGAAGGATGGAGCAGGCGACGATGATGGAAACAATGGGCGAGGAGCAAGGCCGGTAAGAGAGGGGAGGGAACCGGGATCTGGCCTACTGCGCACTCAAGATCGGCTGTGGGAGGCACCACCGGGGGACAACGGTGGACGGTAAGGAGAGGGATATTGGTTTGCTGGTCGATCCAGACGTCCAAGGAAGGCGATAGATGGAGGCCCGCAGCAGCCAAGGCCTCGCCTGGAACGGGCAACACTAAAGCACGGACTGGACTCTGAAAATGGCGCCAAAACATGGCGCCTCTTACATAAGGGATCAGTGGACTTTTTCTGTACACTTGCTAATCGGGGGTGTGCTTGGGTATGGCAATCCTCTAATGGACTGTTTGCAAGAAAATAATTTGACTGTGCATTTGCACTTTGCACTTTGCACATGTGACAATAAAATCACCATTGAGCTTTCATTCCAGTAGACAAACAATGTAATTATATGCTGTATACTACCCCCATTTTACCAGTCACCTCAGAATCCACAAAACCAGTATGGAAGCCAATCATCCTCTATCCCGAGGGAAGGTTAGGAAGGAGAGAACAGGAATCTAGGATAAAACTGAAATCTTAGCTCTGGTGCTCTGAGTCAGAAAGAGCAGGGAGGCATAGCATCTTGGGTTTTCTATGTGGACAAACGCGGGAGAAAAACTTTATGGTTATTGGCCTGTTTCCTTTCATTCATTTGTTCTCTATCTCTCTATATCACTGTCTATATCCCTGACTCTCAGTCTGAAAAAGGGTCTTGACCCAAAATGTCCCCTATTCTTTTCTCCAGAGATGCTGTCTGACCCGCCCAGTTACTCCAGCTTTTTGTGTCTCTCTTTGGTTTAAACTAGCAGTTACTTCCTACACACCAAGTTTGTCCAACTTCTGATAACTAAGATTTCAGTTTTATCCTAGATTCATGTTCTCCCCTTCCTAGCCTTCCATTGGAATAGAGGATGATTGGCTTCCATACTGGTTTTGTGGATTCTGAGGTGACTGGTAAAATGGGGGTAGCTTACAGCTTATAATTACATTGTATGTCTATTGAAATGAAAGCAGTGCAATTGAAGGATGCACTTCATACATCTGCAAATTTTAATTTGGATTTTTGATAAAATGTTTTAATTATAAATGATCATCCGGATGTCTAAGTTAAACATTTTGCTGATCAAATAAAGCAGGATGCTCTGATGTAACCTTCTCCCAACTTACAATGGTCTATCCTACTTCGCCTTGAACTTCATTCCCTTTGTCTTCCTTTCACACCTTACACTTCCTTATCTATACACTTCTTTATCTATGTACCTCCCAATCCCCTGACATCAGTCTGAAGAAGGGTCTCGACCCGAAACATCACCCATTCCTTCTCTTCAGAGACGCAGCATGTCCTGCTGAGTTACTCCAGAATTTTGTGTCTATCTACTCTTCTCTGTTCTATAAGGACACTCTAACACATTAACATGTTGAATTAGTTTTCCCCATTTTTCTCCTTTCCTCTTATGTTTTTGAGGTGAAAGTTGGTATCCCAATAAAATACAAGGTCCGCTCTCGATATTTCTTGCTGACTCTTCCATCTGCTCAGCAATGCAAACCAATTTCCTTTGACCCTGTGGAGTTAGCCTCCGAACTCCACCCAGATGCTTCTCTACCATCTCCTGAATGCTGGATAACCCCAGACTGCAAATGATCTTCCATTGCATCTCATCTGTGTTCATTGGTGCTGGTGAGTCCCCGCAGGGTATTTGACATGAAGACTGTAACAAGCAAGTCTCGAACCCTCGTGTACGTTTTCCAGCCTGAGTAAACAAATAAGAAAGAAAGCCTTTGCACTTACTTGATCACAGAACGTCTCAGTGTATTTTGTAGCTCATGAAGCACTTCTGAAGTAATAGTCACCATTGTGGCGGAGGAAGTACAGCCAAGTTACACAGAACAAACTCTTACACACAGCGATGAGATGATCTTCATTGAGCGAAGCTGGCAAAAGCAATCAGAAACGAAAACTTGGCTGATCCTCCTTGGCCTCATTCAGTGTCTCACATCCGACTGCTGCCCTGGAAGTAACCTTGTGGATTAGAGTCGGATTAATGGATAAAAACACTCGTGGTTGATGGTCGGTGCGGACTTGGGTGGGCTGGAGCGCATGTTTTCATGCTGAGTCTCCCTACGGATCAAGCAGCCATTCAAACAAACCTCCCAATGGCCAGTGTGAAACGTGCAGAGGAAAGAAAATGTTTGCTTTTACATCCCTTCTCCTCATGGCCTTTGGAGGTGCTGCATTAATCAACTTCCCAATGCACGCAGCTTTCAATTCAACCATGATACCTGGTATAATTCTGTCAAGTCGACATTAATTATGGGTCATCCACCTGATGCTGATGGATATTGCATGGGGACAATGTAACACTGTCTCCTGGAATTCCAAATCCATGTGGTGGATTTGTCCACAAACTGCTTCTCTCTTTATCCACAAAGCTAATGGGGTGGGACCCTCAAAAGAATCTTGAGAGGACCTCTCCTGCTTATTATCTGCCACTCAGGGCCGTCTTAACGCATGGGCCTAATGGGCACTTGCCCGGGGGCCCACGAGCATAGGGGCCCCATGCTGATCTGTGTATGTTAAGTGACTTGCAATAAATAAATACTACTTTAAAAATGTAGGTTCAATAAGTGCTTTTTTTGCAACATTTTCGGTCCCTAAGTGCTTCTCACAGCGATCTGTAAGTGCTTTTCGCAACAATGTAGCACCCCAAGTCCATCGCTAAGTGCTTTTCGGTAAGTGCTTTTCGCCGGCACGACAGGGGGGGGCTGGTAGGGAAAGGGGGGTGGGGGAGAGTAATGGTAGGGGCCCCAGTACACTGCTTTGCCCGGGGGCCCATAATACTGTAAAAACGGCCCTGCTGCCACTATGGCTCATTTGTGTGGATTTGCCAGGACTGGAGGCCCTGAGCTATTGGGAGAGGCTGGGCAGGCTAGGACTTTATTCTTTGAGTGCAGGAGGATGAGGGGTAGGAAAAAAACTGCAGATGCTGGTTTAAATCGAAGGTTGGCACAAAATGCTGGAGTAACTCAGCGGGTCAGGCAGCATCTCGGGAGAGAAGGTATGGGTGACGTTTCGGGTCGAGACCCTTCTGAGAGTAATCTTATAGAGGTGTATAAGATCATCAGGGGAATAGATAGGATGAATGCACAGAGTATTTTACCCAGAGCAGTGGACTCGAGAACCAGAGGACATAGGTTTGAAGTGAAAGGGAAAGGATTTAATAAGATCCTGCAGGGCAACTTTTCCCACAGAGAGGGTGACGGATATATCGAACGAGGTGCCAGAGGAGGTAGTTGAGGCATGTGCTATAATAACATTCAAAATACATTTGGAATGGTACATGGTAGGAAACGCAGAGAGCAATATGGGTCAAACATTGGTAGGTGGGTCTATAGTAGATGGGGCATCGTGGTCTTCATGATCAAGGGCCTGTTTCCATGGGCCTGTTTCCATGCTGTAAGATTCTATGACCACCTCCTCCCTTTTCTGCCAGTACTTCATTCTCACATTGTTGATGGCTGGTCATTTCATTTCAAACCTAAAATATGTGCAGAAACAAGGAACCGCAGATGCTGATTTACACAAAGTGCAGAGGTAACTGTGGACCTGGCAACATCTCTGAAGAACATGGATAGGCGACATTTCGGGTCGGGACCCTTCTTCAGATAATGTATGCAACTTTGAAATGTAATTCTGCCTGAGTAGCTCTTAAGAAGACATGTTGATGCCATCATTCCATTGTCTTAAATTGAGATTAGAACCATGTCTAAAGACACCCATGTGGATGCTTTACTGGGTTCCCAAAGAGAGATGATCAGGATAAAAGGGCTATAATATTGTGGCTCTAATTTCAACCCACACTCCCACTGAGTACAGATGCCCCCACTGGGAGCACCGACCATTCTGTGGAATTGTCACAGCTTGGCTTTTTTAAGTTGAATTCACCTATCATTAAACAGAGCTGGCTGGAAAAGGAATCTGTGCAGTTGCAAAAGCCTCTGCACCTGCTGTAGTATTTGTACAAATCCATTCACCAATATCTAATCGTTCCACTTTGATAAATTTGCTCATGTCGCTTATTGGAATTTCATATTAAAGTGCCACACTAAACAAATGGATTATTATCCTAGTGCCTAATAAATCTGTTAATAGTTAAACCAACTATCACGTATAAGTCATTAAGTGTAACATGAGCAACTTAGCACCAGATTTCTACCCCAAAACATACCTAATATTCATAAATCAAAAGGCAGAAATATTTCATATTTTGGGATGAGGCCGTACAAAGATTTGGCCAACATTTAAAGGTAAGACCTATTTCAGATTTTTTTTTTTTAGATTTAGATTTAGAGATACAGCGCGGTAACAGGCTCTTCGGCCCACCATGTCCGCGCCGCCCAGCGATCCCCACACATTAACACTATCCTACACACACAAGGGACAATTTCTACATTTACCCAGTCAATTAACCTATATACCTGTACATCTTTGGAGTGTGGGAGGAAACCGAAGATCTCGGAGAAAACCCACGTAGGTCACGGGGAGAACGTACAAACTCTGTATAGTCAGCGCCCATAGTCAGGATCGAACCTGAGTCTCCGGCGCTGCATTCGCTGTAAGGCAGCAACTCTACCGCTGCGCCACCGTGCCGCCCCTAACTAAGAGTCTTAATGAGATGTTTATATTTCAAAGCACACGTTCTGTTTTCTTGCTGGTTATCAATGTGGAGAAATGTTCACATTTGCACGCTCTGTGCCTCATCCATTGACTTAGCTGAAGTTTGCTATGGAAGAGACACTCTTTATATAGCAATGTGACATTGTTCCACTGCCCATATCATTGAACCTGCGACATCTCCAAGTGCAATTATCTCTTATGTTGAACCAAGACACCAGCAGTAGTTCTCAGTCAAGCCGTCTGGTCCAGGCTTAAACTTGAAATGCTGGTATCCAAACTATTTCACTGTCCACCATCCTTTTTTATGTTCATTTTTTAGTGGATCAAAGCACCTCAGATGAAATAGTTAAGAAGAAAACCACTAAACGAAAGATTAACTGAAGAGATGAAAGAGGAAATTCCATGCTCAGTGTTTTAAGTCCAGATGAATGCCAGACACTGATGGTTTTGCAATCCCAATAAACTGTTGAACTGTATTTTGAAGTGGACTGAGCTGTCATTTTGTCCATTAAATGACTCGTATATATCTCAATGGGGTGCAGAAAAATTGCTTTTTTTTTTCTTACATAGATGAGGAATTAGGGTCTATAATCTCATCATATGAATTCCTCGCCAGCTCCTACTTAAATTCCGTTCTCCATTATTTTGTGTATTAAATGACCAGAATATATCTCAGTGGGATGCAGAAAAATTGCATTTTTTCTTACCTAGATGAGAAATTAGGGTCTATAATCTCACCATCTGAATTTCCAACCAGTTCCTACTGAAATTCCTCTCTCCATAATTTGATGGAGGCGTTACCCTGAATATTAAAATAGCAGAGATGAATTTAGTGTAAGAGTCTCCATTTCACTGTGTCCCCTGCAGTCATTTCCAGCCTACAGTTTTTAGACCTGGCACAGCTGTGTGCACCCTGGATTATGTTTCCCAAATTCTGCGGTGTGATTATCAACTCAATTTAAAGTAACAAAGAAAGATCAAAAATAAAATATATCTAATCCATAACAACTAATTATTTTTACAAAGACGGAATATTTATTCAGTCGCAGTGCTCAGCACGAGCTCTGTTTGAATTGGACGATGACTGCGATAACAGTATCTGTACACAAGCCTATTTCAGCCATGACAAACACAGTCCCTTCAGCCACAGCGACTTACAATGGCCATGTCATAAACTGTGCAAATACTCCGCTGTGTTATCAAGCCAAATATTAAGTCAACTAAAACTATCCCCACGCTGCATTCTATTTTTAATAAGTGAAAGGAAAAACAGATGAAAAATGCAGTCGTCTTTTCCTTTCAATGGATCAGTTTACCAGCCCACATCAAAGCTTGGAGTTGCAATTCAACTGTGATAATGACTTGAACCAATCATGGCTGATGTGCAGTTATATATGCAGCCATATATTTATATGCTACCACAAATAGACACAAAGTGCTGGAGTAACTGAATGGGTCAGGCAGCAAACGTATGGGTGATGTTTCTGGACGGGACCCTTCTTCAGACTGAAAGTAGAGGGGAGGTAACTAGAGGTAAGAAAAGGCCAGAACAAAGCAGGGCTGGCAACAGGTAACCAAGGAAGGGTGGAACCCATAATAGCGCATTGTTGGCTGGAGAAGAGGTGATAACGAAGGGATTCAAGGATGCAAACAGTGGAACTAGTAGGATGACAAGGGTGGTGGAGGGGGGGCTGGAGGGAATGCAAGGGTTACTTGCAATTAGAGAAATTAACGTTCATACCTATAAAACTACCTAAGCAAAATATGAGGTACTGCTCCTCCAATTTGCTGTTCCTCCAATTTACGTGCCTTCCACTTTCAATCTGAAGAAGGGTTCCGACCCCAAACGTCACCCATACTTTTTCTCCAGAGATGCTGCCTGACCCACTGAGTAACTCCAGCACTTTCTGTCTATCTTCAGTAGATACCAGAATCTGCAATTCCTTTCTACACATTTTATATGCAACCACACAATTATTCTTAAAAATAAATATTCCAGTTAAGTCAGATTTGCTTCAAATGGTGTGTGCTGTGTAGTGGTTACTAAGTGAGATATCAGCCACTACTCACTGTTATGTTTTCATTTTCTTGCCTTTGAACTAGAAGGTTGTGGGTTTATTTTAATTCAAAGATACAGCATCGTTGGTGTTTTTTCCAAACTCTTGGCCCACCGAGTCCATGCTAACCACAAGCACTCTAGTTCTCTTGGTGGGGCAAGGAGTTGCAGGAGTGCAAACTGTAGAACCTGATCTTCTCAATTACAAGTTGTCTGTGAGACTTCCTGGGCATCTCATCGTGTCACTGAGCCGGTATCAGTGGCCAGCAGTGGCCGTGCAATCCTTCATTGCCTCCCACCCAGGGCTTTGATAACTTTTGCAAAACACAAAGTGCTGGAGGAAGTCAGCGGGTCAGGCAGCATCTGGGGTGGGATTGGACAGACACCATTTCGGGTCAGGACCCTTCTTCAGGCTGGACTGTCACAGGTACATTTTTTAATGAAAAAGAAATGTGCCACCCTTTAATATTAATGCCACTGTGCTGCCCTTAATATTAATGTTCTATGAAGCAGATCGTGCTGCTGCAACTGAAGATAACTTAAAAATAACAATTTTTAAAAGTTCCAGAAGTGAAAGCGTTAAGTTGAAGTTGTTCTTGCTGGCCGAAGGCAACCTGAAGTGGACTGTGGTCACCAGGAGCAACTGGTCACATTTTGTTATCTGCACAAGATGTAAAACTTCAGCCTGAAGGCACAGAAAAACAATACGAAGTATGCAACGTTATTCTGTCTGAAATATTTGGCTTAAAGACTCACGACAAGGCCTTTGGTTTCAACACCATGTCATTTTCGTGTGTCATTACTCAATGAGATATTGATGTCTTTGTCAACTTGCCTAACAGGTTGTAGTGAAAGGCCTGGAGGAACCCACACAGCCAGTTGTCGTCCAACATGTTCTGATCAGGTACCTGCCTGGATAGAATGAGTTTCCAGTCAGAAACGTTGTAGAACAAATCTTGTTAACAAAATTTCAATAGGGCGAGTTTTTATAAAAATCTATTCTACATGTATTAATTAGAATCATAGAATCATACAGCATGGCAACAGTCCCTTCGGCCTACCTTGCCCATGCTAACCAATATGCCCCATCTATACTAGTCTCACCTCCCTGCATTTGGCCCATATCCTTCTAAACCTATCCTATCTATGTACCTGTCTATATTTTTTTAACATTGTGATATACCTGCCTCAACTGCCTCCTCAGGTAGATTGTTCCATATACCTACCACCCTTTGTGTAAAATAGTTACCCTCAGGTTCCTATTAAATCTCCCCCACACACACACACACCTCTCCGTAGACCTATGTCCTCTGGTTCCCAATCCCCTCCTCTGGTAAAAGACTGCATTTACTCCATTTATTCCTCTCATGATCTTGTACACCTCTATAGGATCACTCCTCAGCTTCCTGTGCCCCAAGGAATAAAGTACTTGCCTGCTCAACCTCTCCCTGGAGCTCAGGCCCTCAATTCCTAGCAACAACCTCGTAAATCTCTTCTGCACTCTTTCCAGCTTAACAACATCAATTGACCACACTGTGTTCAGTTTTGGTCACCTTACTATCGGAAGAGTGTCATTAAGCTGGAAAGGGTGCAGAGAGGATTTACAAGGATATTGCTAGGACTTGAGGGCCAGAGCTATAGGGAAAGGTTTGGCAGGCTAGGATTTTTTGCCTTGTATCTCAGGAGGCTGAGGGATAATCTCATCGAGGGGAGTAGAGAGGGTGAATGCGCAGTCTTTTTCCCAGGGTGGGGATAACAAGATCTAAAGGCCATAGGTTTAAAATGAGAGTGGAAAGTTCTAATAGAACCACAAGGGGCAACCTTATCACACAGAGTGTGGTCATACATCTGTCATATACTTCTAGAGGAAGTAGTTGAGGCAATAACACCATTTAAAAGACTTTTGATCGGGTACATGGATAGGAAAGGTTTAGAGAGATATGTGCCAAACGCAGGTAAGTGAGACTAGCATAGATGGGGCATCTTAGTTGGCATGGACAAATTGGCCTAAATGGCCTATTTGTGTGCTCTGTGACTCTCTGACATTTCAAAATCCCCAGAAACATAATGGAACAACTGTTCAGAGAGATATTTCTGTGTTTTGGCACTACAGTAGGAGATTGAAAAAGTGCAATGGAATAAACATAATTGACATATTTTTTAGTGTTTTTTCTACTCTCACATTGCTAAGTATAAATGTGTCCCTTTCAATAAAAGTAAAACCAAACTACTTTCTGATGGAACTTGATAACACGTTGCTACATAAACACATCATCCTTTTAAAACATTTTAAGTTGATGTGACCTCAGGTCTACGTTTAGGTTTATTATTGTCATATGTACCAAGGTGCAGTCAAAAGCTTTGTGTTATATGCTATCAAATCAGATCAGGTAATACCATACATAAATACAAGTGCAATAGGTAGAGCAAAGGAAATATGCAGAGTGCAGAATATAGTTCTCGCCATTTTAGCTCAACAGTTCCAGAGAGAATGTCCAATGTCTATAATAGGGTAGAGGTGAATTGGGCAGTACCCTAGCTTATGGAAGGACCACTCAGAAGCCTGATAATAGACCAAAAATATGAAATAGCGTACCTTCATGATGAATATTTTCCAGAATGTGCAAATGGAGATATTACTGTAGCACAAGTAGTTTTGAAGAAGTGTTTCAAAGGAGGGACGAGATGTAAAAATCATAACAGTGATAAATTTGCTGCCTTGGGCACCAGTGTCATTTAAAAGCTCACAAAAGGACATAAGGTGCTGCAGTAACTCAGCAGGTCAGGCAACATTCCTGGAGAAAATGAGTAGGTAACATTTCTGGTCAAGACCCTTCTTCAGACTAAAAAGGGGGAGGGGTTGGAGGTGGGTGGGGTTAGTGAGAGTTTACCTAAAATTGGAGAATTCAGTGTTTATACCGTTGGGTGTAAGATTCCAATGCAGAATATGAGGTGCTGTTCGTCCAGTTTACTTGTTGCCTCACTCTGGCAATGGACGAGGCCCAGGACAGCAAGGTCAGTGTGGGAATGGGAAGAGGAGTTAAAATGGTCAGTAACCGGGAGATCCAGTCAGCCCTGGTGAACCAAGTGCAAGTGTTCAGCGAAACGGTCACCAAGTCTATGCTTGGTAATTAGAAAGCTGACTGACAACAAGTAGAAGATTGAACACAAACAGTATTGTTTTAGATAATCTCATACTGATTGGAGTAAAACAAAGGTTTCGGTTCAGGCTGAATCTGAAATAGTGAAGTCAGATGAATCCGACATTTTATGCTTCTTTTGACCCAGGGTTAGGAAAACACATAAGAGAATACCTGACTTTAGTCCAGGGATGAGACAACTGGGTCAGAAATGTCTTTCCTTCTATAGTTCTAGACAATCTGTCAGACCAACTCAGAAGATTTTTAATTTCATTTTCAACTATTTAATGTAATCAGCTTGCAAATAAGAAGGGTCTCAACCCGAAACGTCATACATTCCTTCTCTCTAGAGATGCTGCCTGTCCCGCTGAGTTACTCCAGCATTTTATGTCTATCTTTTGCAAATAGGCATGCTCTTTTCAATAAATATTTCAGTTGCATTTTGATGCTAGTCCTGTGGTTACAGTTACTCTAAGATGGAATTATTAAACCAAAGACATGATTACGCAAAGCTGGCTGAACGATGCTGTCTTTCAAAAGAGTTAAGAGCTAAGCTAAGAGTTAGGCTATTGTTGTAAGAGTATAGATGTGGAATGTCCAATCTATGGTCCACCTTATTTACAAAGATTACAACACATCTCTTTCTAGAATCCATGTATTTGCACCTCCCAAACATTTGACACACCAATAGATTATCTGTACTTGACTCGTTATACTTTTACTAATTTAATTTCTGTGCAGTGTAATGTGCTAAACAAAAGCATATCCTGTACTTTAGATAGTTATCTAACCTATGTAACCTTTTAATTTAACCTTTCTGTATTTCAGTATCTCTACTTGATGTCATTGCACTAACATTTAGAAACATTCGTAAAGTACTTTTTTTGCAGTCTTCTTTCTTTTTAATGTTTTACAGAATTTTTCATGTAATTCATGCATAATTTATATTTTTGCGTGTTGTCTGAGTCTAGGTGCCTGTGATGCTGCTGGAAGTATGATTTCCATTCTATCTGTGCCTCACTGTACATGTGTTCATGACAAGAACTCAACTCAATCTATAGTGTTACCGGCATTGCAGAGACTAATTGTAACATTGCTGACTGACTAAAGGGATTTCAAAGATGTTCTCAAAGAAGATTCAGAAGAGTAATTGGATGTGGTAATTGATGAAAACTTATGCTTCTGGGAACAATGCAGCTGGGATTTAGGTGAAGACGGCATGCAGAAATTAACCTGCGTGTGCCCACACACACACATACTTTGCACACACTCATGCATACACGCATACACACACAATCAAACCACACATACACAAACATGCACACACACAAACAAACCACACATACACACACATATACTTGCATGCACACATACACACACACTCACACACACACACACTCATACACACACACAAACAAACCACATTCTAAATCTGCAGGCAGTCAAATGATCCATTCAGCCGTTTCGCGTTAGAGCACAGAGCACTGGAGGGAGAATTAATTTCAATCAAAATCATAATCATATTAGCACTTTATTAGCCAAGTATGTTCTGCAACTTACGAGGAATTTGATTTGCCATACAGTCATACCAATAAAGAGCAACAAGACACCCAAATAAAATTTTAACATGAACATCCACCACAGCGACTCCACCACATTCCTCACTGTGATGGAAGGCAAGAAAAGTTCAATCTTCTTCCCTTCTTTGTTCTCCCACTGTCGGGGCACTCGAACCTTCCGTTGTCGGGGCGATCTTGGCTCCTGCAACCGGCGATCGAGCCCTCCGCATCGGGGCGATCAAGCTCCCGCATCGGGGGGGATCTCAGCTCCCCACGCCAGGCGATCAGACTCCCGAGTCGGGGCTGGTCGAACGTCCAGCGACTTTGGAGCTTCCCGACATCAGTCTCTACCGGAGACTGCAAGCTCCTCGATCTTGAAATCCGTAGGGCAGATGGAGGGTTGATCCCAGGCAAGGAATCGCAGGCTCCAATGATACCACGGCCCCACAGTGGGGCTCAAAGTTAGTCTCGAACAAACAATCGCATCTCCAGCAAGGTAAGAGATTGAAAAAGGTTTCCCCCGACCCCCTCTCCCACCCCCCCCACCCCCCCCCCCCCCCCACCCACCCCCCCCCATAAAACAAACCAGAGAACATTAACACATACTTTTAAGCACACTAAAAATAACAAAAATGATGAAAAAACAGACAGACTGTTGGCAAGGCTGCCATCGCTGACGGTGCCACCAAGGAGTTTAAATGTAATATGTTGGGTCAAATAGTATTGATGGGTATGTAGACTTTGGATAAAGAAATGAGCATCTGCATTTTGGAATTGGATGAAGGTAGTGTCGGGTACTGGATTGGAGAAAACACAGGTGGGATTCAGAATAATTGGTGCATGTAGAGGACAGGAGCATAATTTAGTGCATTAGTGGGGTTAAGAAAGCGAAAGGCAAAATTAATTGCTCAGGTGTAAAATTGCCTTGGCAATGGTGAGGATAAATCACAGATCAGGCCCAACAACATGTTTCAGTTTCACTAACTCGGTGTTAATCCTGGCGGTGGTTAGACACAATCTCCAAATTGTTTGGATAAAGTTGAGCTTCCTGTTTAAATCAAAGCCGGTGAACTGTTTCTCTTTTGCTTTGCTTTAAAACCTAGAAATCTGCAGCCAGACATGATGAGTTTTGATAAAAGAGTCGGCTGCACTCAATTGTGGCGAGTTAACGTCAATGGAATTTTGCTGATAATTAATGACACCTCTGAAGCAGGTGCTCCTGTCACAACCTCGTGCCTATTGTTTGCAAGACACGCCTTTGGATTATCTTTGTTGAAATCTTAACATTATGTTAGCATTCTCCAGCACATTTATTGTGCCCCAGGGCCAGTGACAATCCTGACTGCTGCAGGCAAATAGTTGAAAAATGCATACAGACACTTAGAGGCTTCAATTGTGTTCATTTTGTGCAGGGTAATAATGCCAAGGCTCAGTAGGATTTGCAAGGAGAGTCTGGGGAACGATGCAAGGGTCCTTGTCACGGTTTACCCTGAACTGCTCTGTAACAGAGGACTCTCTGATCAGTCTGAAGAAGGGTCTCGACCCGAAATGTCGCCCATTCCTTCTCTCCTGAGATGCTGCCTGACCTGCTGAGTTACTCCAGCATTTTGTGAATAAATACCTTCGATTTGTACCAGCATCTGCAGTTATTTTCTTACACTCTCTGATTTATGGACTGATCCCACAGCCACATTCAGAAACAAATATCAAGTGCTACTGTACGATCATCATCTCGGTGAAAGACGCTCTTCGGTCTGCCTGAAACTTATTGATCACTCAGCAGAGTGAGATGTCCGGCAGGGAGTGTTGCCGACTAGCCCGCTCCAGACTGCAGGAGTACAAGATGAGGGACGCACTGAAGCTTGGTGCAGCCAAAGTCAAGGCTCTGTGGGGGAAGACCACAGTCTAGGGTCCTTTCGCTGCTGGACATTGAGGGGCAGTCTGGTGGGGATACCCCTCAAACAAGGGAAGGAATATCACCCCAGGGGGGCAACATGAGTGGCACGGGTGTTTTGTCTAAAGATAGGTGTGAACACTATTGAGTATGACGTTATTGAGTGTATAGTCACTGAGAATGTATGAAGATTTCTTCCACAGATTTTGTTTTATATATATTTTTTTCTGAATAAAAATTTTGGGAAAATAAATTTTCTAAGATGAATATTAAAAGATGACTTTTAAAGGCAAAGTGATTTTTAACTTTTAGAGTGTAGCCTTGGTTGAGGATTACTTATATTATTTGTACAAAGTGCAGCTCTTGGAAGCAGCTCAAGCTGGGGCTACCTCGAAGCATGTCTGCAGCTCTTGCCACTGCTGCTGCACTGGGAAGAGGATGAATGAGACATGGCTGTTCTTTCTCTCCCTGGTTAAACCAGAGACAACTGGGTCAAAGCGACATGCCAAATGCTCACCTCTATTTGTGCAGGCAGCAGCAGGATTTTTACATCTTGAGCTTGCCCCAAGGCTCCCAGAATGCTCGTGGAGCCGAATGACTGGCAGGCCGCCGAGCAACCTGGCGCGTGGGCCGCCGTGAACAAAGAGGGACCCAGCGAGCCGCGCCACTGAGATGGAAGAGGGTCCCGGCAAGGCATGCCACTGAGATCAAAGAGGGCTCCGCAGCATCTCATATTTCGCTTGGGCACCTTACACCCCAGTGGTATGAACATTGGCTTCTCTAACTTCAAGTAACCCTTGCTTTCACCCTCTCACCTTCCCTCCCCCTTCCCAGTTCTCTGACCAGTCTGACTGTCTCCGGGTACATTTTATCTCTGTTTGCTTTATTGTTACCTTCTCCCAGCTAACAATGATCTATTCTACATTTTCCATGAGCTCCATCCCCTTTGTCCTGGTTTCACACTTCCTTATCTATGTATCTCCCTCTCCCCTGACATCAGTCTGAAGAAGGGTCTCAACCCGAAACGTCACCCATTCCTTCTCTCCAGAGATGCTGCCTTTCCCGCTGAGTTACTCCAGCATTTTGTGTCTATCTAAGGCAGGCTAGAGGAGGGTTAGTGGTTTCCAGGTACTTCCTCCTAAACCTAACTCTTTGATCAAACATACTGTCACTTGCTACAGTGCGTCTTCTCGTGATTCTGTGACAAATTTTGTTGAATATTGCTCATTTGAAGCACCTTGGGGCATCTCACTGTGTCATGGGTGATATTCATGTACAAGATGTTTTGAGTATGTCTTTCAATAATTTTGATATTTACCACACTTTGGGCCTACTGATCAGCAGATAGCGCATATAAAGCAATGAATGCAGTAATGGAAAATATAGGTCTTTGTTAAGTAGTATTTACTTAAACATAAAGATTCATTTGTGTACAGCAATTAGAGCATTAAAATAAAGTGATGACATTTGATGCCAACACATGTAAGTGATTACTTCCTGTCTAACTTGCCCTGTTATTTTCCAGCACCTGCATCCTCAAGCAACATCTTTGAATATATTTCAATCACTCCAGTTAATTCTACTCCTTTAACTGTTTCCTCTTTCCAAAAACTTCTTCTTTCTGACAATCTTCTTTCAGAATTAAAGTCAGCTATGGAGTTATGTAGGACGGACCTGCAGATACCGGTTCATACCGGAGATAAACACAAGGTGCTGGAATAACTCAGTGGGTCAGGCAAACTCAGTGGGTCAGGCAATCTCTCTGGAGAAAAAGGATGGGTAACGAATCAGATCGGGACCCTTCTTCATACTCATGAAAAAGAGTCCAACCCAAAATGTCACCCATCCTTTTTCTCAAGAGATGCTGCCTAACCCATTGAGTTACTCCAACATTTTGTGTTTATCTTCAGCTATGGTGTTGTAACCTATGGTTATCATAAGTTTAAGTTTATGTTTGGGTTTATTAATGTCACATGTACTGAGGTACAGTGAAAAGCTTTGTTCTGCATGCTATCCAACCAGATCAGATAATACTAGTCATAAATACAATAAAGCCAAACTCAAGTACAACAGATAGAGCAAAGATGCAGTAGAAGGAAAAACACAGAGTGGCGATTAAATGTTGGAATACTGAATGATAAAACAACTGTTAATGACATTAAATTAGAAATCAAAAGATATCTAGAGGAGAATGACAATGGGGAGGTGGACCCATCCATACTATGGGACTCATTGAAGGCTGTAATACGAGGTAGGTTAATAGCTAGGGCATCACATATTAAAAAGGCCAGAATGAAAACATATAATAAGTTGATATTAGACCTGAAGGATTTAGAACAGAAGTACAAAAATAATAAGGACCAGAGAACTTATTAAAAAAATAGAAGATTTGAGGGGACAAATGGATGGAATATTGGGTCAAGAGGTGGAGAAAAAAGCAAGATTTGTAAAACAGGCACATTATGAACTCGGCCCTAAATCCACTAAATTACTTGCCCGGAGGCTACGCAAACAACAGGCTGACAACACCATACACAAAATTAAGGACCCTTGTACACAGAAATCGAAGAGTGATCCAAAAGAAATAGAACATATCTTCCAGGAATATTATAAAGAATTATATTCACAAATCTCTACAGTAGATGGGGAATCAATGAGGACTTTTTTAAGAACAATAGATCTGCCCTGTATTGGAGAGACACAAAATAAAACAATCACAGTAGAAATATCACTGGAGGAGATAAAGAAGACAATTGGTAGGATGAAAACAAACAAGGCCCCAGGCAGCGACGGTTTCCCTATAGAATGGTATAAAATATTTCGGAATGAGCTGAACCCACTTCTTCTGAGAACCTTTAACTGGATCATCAAAGATGGTAAGACACCCCCATCATGGAAAGAGGCAAATATAACATTAATCTCCAAAGAGAACAAAGACAAGGACAATTGTACCAACTACAGACCAATATCAATTCTAAATGTGGACTATAAAATATATTCTTCAATTATCTCCAAACGATTTGAAAAGTTCATGCCAGATTTAATTGATGAAGACCAGACTGGTTTTATAATAGGCAGACAAACACAGGACAGTTTTAGAAGAACCCTACATATAATACACAAGATTCAAAAGGAAAGTACGCGCGCTGTCCTGATAAGCCTAGATGCGGAAAAGGCTTTCGATAGGGTTAATTGGGAATTCTTGTATCAAACACTAGAAAGATCTGGCTTTACCGAAGATTCAATTCAAGTTATTAAAGCAATTTACCAGCAACCTACTGCAAGAGTAAAGGTGAATGGGTCCTTAACTGAGAGATTTGTGTTAGGAAGAGGAACGAGACAGGGATGTTGTCTTAGCCCTACCCTGTTTGCTATATATATTGAACCTTTTCTCCGAGATCTTCGGTTTCCTCCCACACTCCAAAGACGTACAGGTATGTAGGTTAATTGGCTGGGTAAATGTTTTTTTTTAAATTGTCCCTAGTGGGTGTAGGATAGTGTTAATGTACGGGGATCACTGGGCGGCACGGACTTGGTGGGCCGAAAAGGCCTGTTTCCGGCTGTATATATATGATATGATATGATATGATAAGAGACAGAGAACATAAAATTGGCCTTTTTGCAGATGACGTAATGATGTATCTCACGGATGTAAACACCTCCTTTCCAAGGATGATGGGGATCATAGATAAATTTAATTTCTATGCAGGATATAAATTGAATATTTCAAAAACTCAAATCCTCCTATTTAATTGTGCTCCTCCAGAAGAAATCAAGCAAAAGTAAAATATTAAATGGGGTTCAAAATCAATCAAATACCTAGGGTTATATATAACGAAAAATATATCAATGTTGTATGGGGCCAATTATAATCACATCAACCAAAACATAAGAAAGGATAGAGAAAGATGGTTCACCTACCCAATGGATTTTAGTAGTAAGATAAATGTGGTGAAAATGAATATTTTGCCAAGGCTATTGTACTTATTTAAATCTCTGCCAATAGAGGTTCCACTAAAACAATTCACAGAATGGGATAAATTAATATCTAGATTTATTTGGTGAGGAAAGAAGGCCAGAGTTCGATATACTACACTCCAGTTGCCAAAGGACAAAGGTGGAATGGCACTTCCAAATTGTAGGATATATTTCTATGCAGCCCAACTTCGACCACTAATTATAAGAAAATAACTGCAGATGCTGGTACAAATCGATTTATTCACAAAATGCTGGAGTAACTCAGCAGGTCAGGCAGCATCTCGGGAGAGAAGGAATGGGTGACGTTTCGGGTCGAGACCCTTCTTCAGACTGATGTCGGGGGTGGGACAAAGGAAGGATATAGGTGGAGACAGGAAGATAGAGGGAGATCTGGGAAGGAGGAGGGGAAGGGAGGGACAGAGGAGCTATCTGAAGTTGGAGAAGTCGACGTTCATACCACCGGGCCGCAAACTGCCCAGGCGAAATATGAGGTGCTGCTCCTCCAATTTCCGGCGGGCCTCACTATGGCACTGGAGGAGGCCCATGACAGAGAGGTCAGACTGGGAATGGGAGGGGGAGTTGAAGTGCTGGGCCACCGGGAGATCAGTGGCGTTAATGCGGACCGAGCGCAGGTGTTCAGCGAAGCGATCGCCGAGCCTGCGCTTGGTTTCGCCGATATAGATGAGTTGACATCTAGAGCAGCGGATGCAATAGATGAGGTTGGAGGAGGTGCAGGTGAACCTCTGTCTCACCTGGAAAGAATGTTTGGGTCCTTTGATGGAGTTGAGGGGGGAGGTAAAGGGACAGGTGTTGCATCTCGTGCGGTTGCAAGGGAAAGTGCCCGGGGTTAGGGTGGTTTGGGTAGGAAGGGACGAGTGGACCAGGGAGTTGCGGAGGGAACGGTCTCTGCGGAATGCAGAGAGGGGAGGGGATGGGAAGATATGGCCAGTGGTGGGGTCCTGTTGTAGGTGACGGAAATGTTGGTGGATGATATGTTGGATCCGCTGGCTGGTGGGGTGGAAGGTGAGAACGAGGGGGATCCTGTCCTTGTTGCGAGTGGGGGGATGGGGAGCAAGAGCGGAGCTGCGGGATGGGGAGCAAGAGCGGACCTCAGTGCCTCCAATCTCATAGTTCCCCAGCCCCGCACGGCCCGATTCTACCTCCTACCCAAAATCCACAAACACAATTGTCCCGGCAGACCCATTGTCTCTGCCTGCTCATGCCCCACCGAACTTATCTCTACCTACCTCGACTCCATCCTATCCCCCCTGGTCAAATCCCTCCCCACCTACGTCCAAGACACCTCACACGCTCTCCATCTCCTGGATAACTTCCGGTTCCCAGGCCCCCACTCCCTCATTTTCACCATGGATGTCCAGTCACTCTACACTTCCATCCCCCACAAGGATGGTCTCGAAGCCCTCCGTTTCTTCCTCGACCGTAGAACCAGCCAATCCCCATCGACCAACACTCTCCTCCGCCTAGCAGAGCTGGTTCTTACCCTCAATAACTTCTCCTTTGACTCCTCCCACTTCCTCCAAACCAGAGGCGTAGCTATGGGCACTCGCATGGGCCCTAGCTACGCCTGCCTCTTTGTCGGGTACGTCGAACAATCCCTGTTCCAGACGTACACTGGCCCCATCCCCGAACTCTACCTCCGCTACATCGACGACTGCATTGGTGCTACCTCTTGCACCCATGCAGAACTCACTGACTTTATACACTTCACCTCCAATTTCCATCCTGCCCTTAAATATACCTGGACTATCTCTGACATCTCCCTCCCGTTTCTGGACCTCACCATCTCCATCACAGGAGAAAAATTAGTGACGGACATTTATTACAAGCCCACCGACTCGCACAGCTATCTGGACTACACTTCTTCCCACCCGGTCCCCTGCAAAAAGTCTATCCCCTACTCCCAATTCCTCCGTCTACGCCGCATCTGTGCCCGGGATGAGGTGTTTCAGACTAGGGCTTCCGAGATGTCCTCGTTTTTCAGAAAACGGGGCTTCCCCTCCTCCATTATAGATGAGGCTCTCACTAGGGTCTCTTCTACATCCCGCAGCTACGCTCTTGCTCCCCATCCCCCCACTCGCAACAAGGACAGGATCCCCCTCGTTCTCACCTTCCACCCCACCAGCCAGCGGATCCAACATATCATCCACCAACATTTCCGTCACCTACAACAGGACCCCACCACTGGCCATATCTTCCCATCCCCTCCCCTCTCTGCATTCCGCAGAGACCGTTCCCTCCGCAACTCCCTGGTCCACTCGTCCCTTCCTACCCAAACCACCCTAACCCCGGGCACTTTCCCTTGCAACCGCACGAGATGCAACACCTGTCCCTTTACCTCCCCCCTCAACTCCATCAAAGGACCCAAACATTCTTTCCAGGTGAGACAGAGGTTCACCTGCACCTCCTCCAACCTCATCTATTGCATCCGCTGCTCTAGATGTCAACTCATCTATATCGGCGAAACCAAGCGCAGGCTCGGCGATCGCTTCGCTGAACACCTGCGCTCGGTCCGCATTAACGCCACTGATCTCCCGGTGGCCCAGCACTTCAACTCCCCCTCCCATTCCCAGTCTGACCTCTCTGTCATGGGCCTCCTCCAGTGCCATAGTGAGGCCCGCCGGAAATTGGAGGAGCAGCACCTCATATTTCGCCTGGGCAGTTTGCGGCCCGGTGGTATGAACGTCGACTTCTCCAACTTCAGATAGCTCCTCTGTCCCTCCCTTCCCCTCCTCCTTCCCAGATCTCCCTCTATCTTCCTGTCTCCACCTATATCCTTCCTTTGTCCCACCCCCGACATCAGTCTGAATAAGGGTCTCGACCCGAAACGTCACCCATTCCTTCTCTCCCGAGATGCTGCCTGACCTGCTGAGTTACTCCAGCATTTTGTGAATAATTCGACCACTAATTAATTGGTGTGAGGATAGCTACATAGCTAGGTGGAAAGAGATTGAGACATATATCCCTGGCTTCCACATCCAAACACTCTTGGGAGAAAAAGCGCTTCCTGGACATATCAGGAGTATAATCGATCCAATAACGATATTTACTTTAGAAACCTGGTTCACTCTTACCAGACAACTTAAATTGAATAAAGGACAAAAAGTGTTAAGATGGATAGCTTTGGATAGAATTTAAACCAGGGAAGTATGACTCAATATTTAAAGAGTGGATGAAAAAAGGAATGACTGCATTTTGTACTGTTACTGAAAATGGAGATCGAAGAGGTTTTCAAGATTTGAAGGACAGATTTGCACTTCGGAACCAAGACTTGTTTAGATACTTCCAACCGAGAGAATATTACAATAAAAAAGTTAAAAGGGAGGCACCAGAAGAAAAGAATCCAGTGGTAGAAGTGATAGTCAATGCGTATCATCAAAAAACATCAAGGATTATTTCTAAACTTTATCATAGTTTAATGGAATGTCAAGCTAAAACTACATTTTTACATAAAATTTAAGTGGGAAAAGGAATTGAACATCATAATCTCAGAAGAAGAATGGCATCATGTGTGTGTAACAATACAGACATCCACTAATTCACAAAAATGGAGAGAATTTAATTGGAAAAATTTGATTAGTTTCTTTATTACGCCTAACATAAAAAACAAGCAAATTCTTAGGCAACAAATATGCTGGAGGCAATGTGGCCATACAGACACAAATCATGCACATATCTTCTGGAGTTGCCCAAAAATATAACCATTTTGGGACAGAGTGAATTCAGTATTAAAGGAGGTATTAGAATATATAGTCTCCAAGAAGTGTTCCATTTTATACCTGGGTAATATAACTACAGTGGTGCTGAAGGAAGATCATTACTTGGTTAAAATCCTACTTACAGCTGGCAGAAAGGCCATTACAAGAAACTGGCTTGTAGCGGACACACCCAGACTTAGACAATGGTTAGACATAGTACAGGAAATATTTGTGATGGAGAAAATGACATATTCTCTAAGAGTGAAAGAAGACGAGTTTAACAGAAAATGGGAAAAATGGATTAGGTATAGAAATAAAGACATAAATACGGTATAATTTTATTGACAATAATGTAAGTTATTGGAAAATATTTTAATAAGTAAATAGTTCTGTATACTGCATCATTAATTGTAAACTGAACCCCTGTTGCACTGTTGATGGTTTAATTGTTATATGTGCGTTTTATTTGTGTATGTATAAAAGCAATAAAGATTAAAGTGTAAAAAAGAGCAAAGATGCAGAGTCCAAAAAACAGTTCTCAGCCATTGAAGTACCTAAATTTCTCCATGCAAGGCCAATCTTTTTGTTAGCACTTTACAGCGTAAACGATTCTTGATTTCCTACTGAGAAAATTTGTCAATATAATTGATAAATAAGATCACGACCTTTCAGCACTGAGGATCCTTGATAGCAGCAACTAGGACCATAGAGTCAGCCTGACAACAGCACGGAGGCAGGCTTTTCGGCCCATCATGTCCATGTTGTTCATTATATCTACCTACAATAATCCTATTTACCCACATTAGGTTCATAGCCTTGGAAATGGGGAACTTTCACTCTGCTCACCAAAGATATCTTTGGATCTTTGGAGGAAATGTTTTCCAGATGATGGGAAATAAAGCCGCTTCACCAATGATAGCAAATTAGTTTAGTCTAGTTTATTGTCACGTGTACCAAGGTACATTGAGAAGGGTCTGAAGAAGGGTCTCGACCCGAAACGTCACCCATTCCTTCTCTCCCGAGATGCTGCCTGACCTGCTGAGTTACTCCAGCATTTTGTGAATAAATCGATTTGTACCAGCATCTGCAGTTATTTTCTTATACATTGAGAAGCTTTTTGTTTCGTGCTATCTAGGCAGCGGAAAGGCTGTATACGATTACAATCGAGCCATCCACAATGGTATAGCAGATTCTATACCATGGCTTTTGCGAATAGAAAAGTATGCCGTTGCAAAATGTTGTTTTCTTAAAAAGTTAATATTGTTATTGCTTTCACTATATCTTACAACAATTCACTGATGTTTTGAGACTTTTGAGCTTTCACTAGGTTCCCCACATTAATACTTTGAGCAAATAGTGTTAGTGCTAAAAATACTTAAGCTTTTAGATAGACACATGGATATACAAGGAATGGCACTGTATGGATCACTTGCAAATAGATTATATTAGTTTATCATGGCATTATGTTCATCACAGACATTGTGGGCAGAAGGGCCTGTTCCTATGCTGTATTTTTCTATGTATGACTGAGAAACTGAAAGGCTGAAATTCGTCATGCAGGATGCTAACAAACTTGAAAAGATCTGAAGAGAAAAGACAGTAACTGAACTGAAGATAGCAACTATATGCCTGATGAGAGGTTGGTGGAAGGTTGGTGGGGTTTCAAACGCTTTGTGAGTTATGGTAGAAACTGAAGGGTGGTTTTGATTACAACTCAAGATATGTAAGAAAACATTTCTTGAAGAGAAAAGAAAGGGAAGAACATCAGTGCAGCAAAACGTAGAAGAAAATTGATGAAATAAACACAGATGTTGTGAAGAGAGAGATTAAAATTGTGATCTTAAGGAATGACTATCAGGACATTGGGTGTCTGGAATAGGTACTTAAATTGTGAAAAAGTTGCAGAGACACCAAAACAATGTATAGATCCTATTAAGTTATTAGCAAGGGGGTGAGAGAGAGAAAAGAATACAGGGAAGTGTGAAATTATTCACTAGGTTAGAAAGAATGGAAATTAACAGTGTTTTATTTAGAGCCTAGATAATGCTAAGGTTGGGAATTTCAATGACCATGTACATGAAAGTCTGTCAGGTAGCCTGAGGATGCAGAAACTAGTTAAAAGGACACATGCTGCATTGGCTACCGTTTCAAAGCTTGTAAGAGTAAATTAGAACTTCCTGTCCTCTATCACAGAGGTCTTGGAGGACAGCAAGCGGGAGAGTCTGGACCAACCACTGACCCTGGAGGAGCTGACTGGCTCCATCCGTTCCTTTGACTCGAGTAAAACTCCCAGAATCGATGGTTTACCGGCCGAGTTGTATTCGGCTCTGTGGGACTGGGTGGGCCTGGACCGGGAAGTGTACAATGACATGCTTCTAGCTGGCAGCATGTCAGACTCTATGAGGAAGGGCAGCATCACCCTAATCTACAAGCAGGAGGTGATGAATGACATAAGGAATTGGAGACCCATCACATTGTTGAATCCAGATCACAAGATCCTGTCTAAGGCCATCGCCAACCGGGTCAAGTCTCCTCTAGGACAGGTGATCCACCCGGACCAAACCTGTGCTGTACCTGGCAGGAAAATCTCAGACAGCCTGGTGCTGCTGAGAGACACCATTGCCTACGTGCAAGACAGATGGGTGGATGCCTGCCTGGTCAGAATGGACCAGGAGAAGGCCTTTGACAGGATATTGCACACGTACATGAGGGACGTGCTCTCCAAAATGGGCTGGGGAGGGAATCAGGAATTAGATCCAACTGCTCTACACCAATATCTGTAGTGCAGTCCAAATGAATGAATCAGACAGCTTCACCATCAGGTCTGGAGTCAGGCAGGGTTGCCCTCTCTCCTCCGTCTTGTTCATCTGTTGTATTGAACCCTTTGCCGAGTCCTTCAGGAAGGATGTGAGCATAAGAGGAGTGACCTTTGCCAGGCAGTGGGGGCGCTCAGGTCAAAACCTCCCTGTACATGGACGATGTCGCCGTCTTCTGCTCGGATCCAGGGTCGGTCCGCAGATTAATTAGCATCTACGACAGTTTGAGTCGGCCACGGGAGCCAGAGTGAACCGCAGGAAGAGCAAGGCCATGCTCTTTGGCAACTGGCCCGACTGATCTTCCATCCCCTTCACTATCAAGCCTGACTTCTTGAAAGTGCTGGGGATCTGGTTTGGGGGGTCTGAGGTGTGTGACAAAAATTGGCTGGAGTGGATAGCCCAGGTGGGGAAGAAACAGGAGCTGTAGAAAGCAGCGCTCCCTCTTTATCACGGGGAAAAATCTGGTCATCAGGTGTGAGGTGCTCTCGGGGCTGCTGTACTTGGTGCTAGTGTGGCCTGTCCCTCCCTCCGATGCTACAGGAATCACCCGGGCCGTCTTCCAGTTCATCTGTGAGTCAAGGATGGACCGGGTGCGACGGGCCACAATGCACAAGTTGGCAGACAACGGGGGTAAAAGCCCTCACCCTGATGGCCACCTTCGTGTGTGGCTGCATCAGGCGGAGGGTAGAGCCAAGGCACGTGGGCACCAAGTGTCACTACCTGCTGAGGCTCTACCTGTTCCCAGTGTTGCGTAGGATGGGCCTGGCGCAGATACCACGCAATGTGCCAGTCAGCTGGACATCGCCGCACCATCTGTCGTTGGTGGAAAGGCATTTGACCACGTCCATCGGGCAGTGGTCAGCATGGAATGTCCTGCAAGCACTGCAGGGAAATGACTCCATGGATCCTGTGGCGTGGTTCCCAGAGCAGACTGCCCAGCTTGTCCGGAGAAATACCTCATCACCAGAACTCACCAACAGGCACCAAGACCTGGCTTGGAGTCATTTCCCTGCAGTGCCTACAGGACGCACCTCACACCTGATGACCAGAATTTTCCCCGTGATAAAGCTGCTTTCTACAACTCCAGTTTCTTCCCCACCTTGGCTATCCACTCCAGCCAATTTTTGTCACACGCCTCAGCCCTCCCGAACCAGATCCCCAGCACCTTCAAGAAGTCAGGCTTGATGGTGAAGGGGATGGAAGATCGGTCAGGCCAGTTGCCAAAGAGCATGGCCTCGCTCTTCCTGCGGTTCACTCTGGCTCCCGTGGCCGAATCAAACTGTTGTAGACGCTAATTAATCTGCAGACCGACCCTGGATCCGAGCAGAAGACAGCAACATCGTCCATGTACAGGGAGGTTTTGACCTGAGTGCCCCCACTGTCTGGCGACGTCACTCCTCTTATGCTCACATCCTTCCTGAAGGACTCAGCAAAAGGTTCAATACACGTGAACCAACCTGATCTCCCGGTTGCTGGACACTTTAATTCTCCTTCCCATTCCTACACGGAACTTTCTGTCCTCGGTCTCCTCCATTGTCAGAGTGAGGCTAAATGCAAATTGGAGAAACAGCATCTCATATTTCGCCTGGACAGCTTATAGCCCAATGGTATGAATATTGAATTCTCTCACATCAGGTAGCCCTGGCATTCCTTCTCTCTCTATCCCTCCCCCACCCAAGTCGCACTAGCTTCTCATTTTCACCCTACAAACAACATACAATGGCCTCTTTCCTTTATCATTGTTACTTTTTTGTATATCTTTCATTCATTGTTCTTTATCTCTCCACAACACCATCTATACCTTTTGTTTCCCTTATCCCTAACCAGTATGAAGAAGGGTCTCGACTTGAAACATCACCCATTCCTTCTCTCCAGAGATACTGCCTGTCCTGCTGAGTTACTTCATCTTTTTGTCTCTATCTTCGGTTTGAACCAGGATCTGCAGTTCCTTCTTACACGGAACAATATAATGTGTTTGCCATCATTTGGGTCCCTATAATATTGGTCATTGGTAATAATGGCTGGTGTCTTTCCAAAAGAAGTAATTTCGCTGGCAAATTATATGTTCAGTCTGACCCTGGAAATTAGTTGAAATCAACTCTTAGATTTACCAATTACATTTACCCTAACCCTTGCCAATTATTTGAGCTCATGGAAACTATTGTTCAAGGGAAAGTTACATGACAAAGAATAAACTAACTATTGTGGGACATGTTTCTTGTGTAGGAACAGAGTAGAAAGTTTTGTTTAGTTTACACGGAAATTTGGCCCACTGAATCCGCGCCAACCATCGATCCCCCCATACCCCAGCACTTCCCAATACACTAGGGACTATTTACAATTTTTACTGAAGCCAATTAGCTTACAAACCTGTACGTCTTTGGAATGTTGGAGGAAACTGGGTGCACCCAGAGAAAACCCACTCTATCATAGGGAGATAATACAAAAAGCTGGAGTAACTCAGCGGATCAGACAGCATCTCTGGAGAAAAGGAATAGGTGACGTTTCGGGTTGAAACCCTTCTTCCGACTGAGAGTCGGGGAAAGGAAAACGAGAGATATAGACGGTGATGTAGAAAGATATAGAACAAATGAATGAAAGATATGCAAAAAAGTGACGATGATAAAGGAAACAGGCCATTGTTAGCTGTTTGCTAGGTGAGAACGAGTATAGACGATCAGACTCAACAAGACGACTTTGAAGATGTTACGACTGGGATGGAGAGAGGGGGAATGCAGGCTTAATTGAAGTTAGAGAAATCAATAGTCATACCACTGGGTTGTAAGATGATGCTGCCCAATATGAGATGCTGTTCCTCCAATTTGCGTTTAGCCTCACTCTGACAATGGAGAAGGCCTAGGACAGAAAGGTCAGTGTGGGAATGCAAAAGGGAATTTAAGTTCTTGGCAACCGGGAGATCAGGTAGGTCCAGGCGGACTGAACAAAGATGTTCAGCGAAACGATCACCCAGTCTACATTTGGTCTCGGCAATGTATAATAGTCCACATCTTGAACAACGGATACAGTAGATGAGGTTGGAGGAAGTGCAAGTGAATCTCTGATTAACCTGAATGGACTGATGAGGTTGAAGGAGGTTACACATTTCGTCTATCACAGGGAGAACGTACAAACTCCATACAGACAGCATCCATAGTCAGGATCGAACCTGGGTCTCTGGCGCTGTAAGGCAGCCACTTTACCGCTGCATCAACGTGCTTTCCTGTACTACTTGAGTACTATTGAGTACTACTTGGAGTAATCACATGTCTCAAACGTTCTCTTCTAATCTCTGGCCTTTGTTCCAAACCTATAACCGCGCCCCCTCCCCACACCTGTGTTCACCTATCACCTGCCATGTTTTACCCATCCTCTCCTCTCTCCCAGCATTCTCCCCTCACCCCCCCCCCACACTACTTCAACCTCCAAGTAGTACTAAAGAAGGGTCCTGACCCGAAACATCACTTGTCCATGTCCATCGCTGTGTTACTCCAGCATTTTATGTCTATCCCTCTCAGTCTGAAAGAGTCTCGACCCAAAATGTCAATTATCCTTTTTCTCCTGAGATGCTGCCTGACCCGCTGAGTTACTAGAACTCTGTGTCCTTTTTCTAAACCAGCAACTACAGTTCCTTGTTTCTACTGCTTGGAAATGTTGGGTTGTGTTGCTCAGAGTTGAACCTAAACTAATTGGGTTGAACTATGAATATAAGTGAGCAGAATGCATCAAATGTCAAGAATCAAGTATGTTTGTGATATGTACAGTCAAACGGAAGATTTCCTTACATCAGCATAACAGGCATGTAAACACAACACATTGATAACATATAATAAACAAAAATTATCAATAAAGTAATAGCTCCAATACCAATGCAAAAAAACCCTGAAGTCTTTAGTGCAACCAAAGACAGTCCATAGTTGAGGTTAGTGTTGTGTAGTCTTTATCAACCTGATGGTTGTTGGGAAGAGACTTAATGAGATGTAATGAAACCTAAAGCAGGCAAATACAAAATTCTGTGTCAAAATTAAAAATAATCAGCATAATTTGGTACTCCAGGTTCTCTCCTTATGCACGTTCTATTAACAGTAAGCCAAAACCTAGCCTCACTCAAGATGAATGGATAACTTGCCTCCACATGATTAATTCATCTTCAAAATACTGTTTACCAGAAATAGATTGCAAGCTTGATATAATATTTTCTTTATCTCCAATAGTAACAATAAATCTCACACCAGCAAACGATTTATTTTAATGTATCGTAAGATCAAAATTTGAAGAGTATTTATTATTTAGATAACGCAGGATTTAATTTAAAGAGCTACATTATTTTGACAAAATTAATTGTTTTGGGGATAATTTGAGAATCCTCGTTATCAGATTTAGTTAACCAGAGTGTGTATCTTTTTCATTGGTTCCAGAATAAGTCATGTAGATCTACTGTGAGTTCTCCTCAAGAAGCCAATTCTGTGAAGAGAGGACTGAACACAGAACTTCAATCCAACTCAAGAAGACTGGAACACTTGGACATAGACGCACATTGTTCATGTTTTCAATATCAGAGTACTGCTTTAACAAGAGTAACCAAATTCAAACTAAAGATTTGAACAGCAGGCCTAAATTCTTCCAGTTTTAGATAAGGACGTATGAAAGCATTGATCTTAAATGGGTGATACAATATCAATCATATTTTTCTTTCATTAAGATTAAGCCTTTAAAAGCCATTTGAATGAGAAGGCATCCTGCATCTGATGATCGATTTGCCTTTACTTTCTTTATTTTCCCATTTTGTATATACATTTTATTCAATTGATATCAAAACTTCAGAAAATTCATTGAAGAATCATTAAAAAATGTTTTATTTTAATGATGTACATTTTCCATCTTATGGACATGTTGTAAATACTCTCATTACCAAAAGGGGGTTTGCTTCAAGTTATTTTGTTGTAAGGTAAGGAGGGAAAAACACACCTGTTAAACTTCTAAATACCATTTATTTGGCAGGTGGATGGCAAATTGCAAGACAGGCTTAATCCGATGGTCAGATTAACTTTGGTCTGATTTATGTTCATAGAAGGTGCTTTAATTTTATTCTGTTTATTCTCACTATAATACTCTATAATTACTATGATCAAAAAGCTGAATTTGGAAGTATTCTGAAGTACACAATTGCAACGTTATATGACCTGGTGCCATTAACAAGGTGTATTTTGTAATATAGTGTTATCTGAAGGTTCCATGTTGACCAACTGGATGGAATGGATCGACTGGGCTTATATTCAAAAGAATGGATCAACTGGGCTTATATTCACTGGAATTTAGAAGGATGAGAGGGGATCTTATAGAAACATATAAAATTCTTAAGGGATTGGACAGGTTAGATGCAGGAAAAATGTTCCCGATGTTGGGGGAGTCCAGAACCAGGGATCACAGTTGAAGAATCAGGACAAGGACTGAGATGAGGAAAAACTTTTTCACCCAGAGAGATGTGAATCTGTGGAATTCTCTGCCACAGAAGGCAGTGAATGCCAATTCACTGGATGTTTTCAAGAGAGAGTTATGAAGTGTGCGCATGTGTGCGTGCGCGGGAATGTGCGCATGCACAGGATTCTCAGGCGGGCGAGGCCTGTGGAATCAGTGATCATTTCCAGGCGTTTCGAAGAGATGTATTAATGAAATGAGTTACTTAAAGCTTAAATAAAGTTTAAGTAAATCGGAATTCTCATTTGTCTCACAACAAGTTATAAATAGCTTTTTGGGCTAATGGAATCAAGGGATATGGGGAGAAAGCAGGAACGGGGTACTGATTTTGGATGATCAGCCATGATCATATTGAATGGCGGTGCTGGCTCAAAGGGTCTAATAGCCTACTACAACACCTAATTTCTATGTTTCTATGAACAATGCATAGTTCTACTATTGTAGCGGTAAAGCAATAGAAGGAATTGATTAACCATATTGCCTTCAACATACTCAGTTTCTGTTACTTTTTAAACAATAGATGTATAGATTTTAGAATAGAGTTATATATTTACTTTTTTGCTTCAGATAATATGATTTCAGGAGTGAATTATTGTGAAAGGAAAAGCAGAGCCCCCACGCCGCATCCCAACCTGACTTTCGAGTCTTGTCACAAGAGGTCATTATTTGATTTTGAGTAAAAAATATGGAACTGCAGATGCTGGAAGGGTCCCGATCCAAAATGTCACTTCTCCATGCCCTCCAGAGATGTTTCCTGACCCGCTGAGTCACTCCAGCAAAAGCAGACGCAAAATGGAGTAACTCGGCAGGTCAGACAGCATCTCTGGAGAACACGGATAGGTGACATCTCAGGTCGAGTCCTTTCTTTCGACTGATTATGCTGGGGAGGGGGGGGGAGGGGAAGAAAGCTGAAGGAGAGATGGGGGCAGCACAAAGCCTGGTGAGTGATAGGTGGATACATGTGAGGAGGCTTTTTGATAGGCACATGGTTGGAAATAGACACAAATTGTGCAATAAAGATAGAAGAGGTGCAAATTGTAAAGATAGAGGAAAAAATATTGGTGGGACGGGATAGGGGAGGGAAGAAATGGGTGCCTGTCCAGGTGCCTCTAGGAGGAGAGGGAGGGAAGGGAAATAATTTTTAAAGGGGATTGTCTGGAGGCTAGTTATCTAAAATTGGAGAATTCAATATTCATACTGTTGGGTTGTAAGCTACCCAAACAGAATATGAGGTGTTGTTCCTCCAGTTTCAGTGTGGCCTCACTCTGGCAATAGAGGTGGTTGTTGAGTTAATCCTGCACTTTGTGTCTTTTTTTGTAAGCAGCATCTGCAATTCCTTGTATCTCCGATTTACTACAGTAATTTGATTTTGAGTGTTAAGTTGTGTTTAGTTAAACAAGTGTTTTTGAAGTTCATTGGAAGCATGGAAATATATTAAGATTTTAAGCTTTGTGGCATCAGGGATACCACCAGATCAGCAATGACAACCCTGGCACTCATAGTAGGGTGAAATCAGGCAATAGGCTTTATTTCCAATGACAAACAAGAGTGCCTAGAAGGTCTGGATCCGCACAAGGGCACAGGCCCTCGTCGTCAGTGAGGAGGCACAGGCAAGTTTGCATTTGTCCCAGCAGCTATTCCTGGCCTCAAGAGGAGGTGCTGGCAGTCTCAGGTTTGTCCTGGTGGCTCGGTCTTCTTCCGAGCCTGAAAAAATACCAGAAGCACAGTTGGTAGGGGGTCTTCCACTTCCTCTCCCTTTCTTGCTATCCTCCTTTCTCCCTCTCTCCTCTGGCTGGAACTCCTGGGTGTACAAAGAGTAGGGCTGACAAGGTGTAAGTGAGTTGAGTTGAGTTTAGTTTAGTTTAGTTTAGTTTAGTTTAGTTTAGTTTAGTTTAGTTTAGTTTAGTTTAGTTTAGTTTAGTTTAGTTTAGTTTAGTTTAGTTTAGTTTAGTTTAGTTTAGTTTAGATACACGCATAACAGGCTACTAATAATAACCACTCATTGGACCCAACTGGGGCTCGTTTGACTGTGGCCTCAGCTTGGTTTAGAGTGCTGTTGTTTTCCAGCAGCCAGGCACCTTTGTGGTGCTGATCCCGGGCTTCCTCTGGCCTTTCTACTGGTGAAGGGGAAACAGAGCAGCCCTAAGGGAGGACGTGTCATCACAGCTTTTATACTAAACGTTTTCAATGTCAAAGAAAAGTGGACGTACCACTCAAGCTGGAAATGATGCAGAACAAGCTGGAAATGATGCAGTTACCAGCACACAGCACAAGCTACCAAAAATTGGAGCTGAAGAATGCTCAATGCCCAGTGAGAGTCAGTCTGCACGTCTCATTCTGCAGATACATTCGAGCTGCTGGCCAAGGCTCGGGCAACGATTCCCTGTAATCACACTCTCCTCCTTTTTGACCTTCTTATGTGTCACAGAGATATTGCACCATCTAATTCTCAGATATGTGTCCTGCAGTTTGCTGTCAAATAAAAAGCACTTTGCAGAACAAAAATGTTGTCCACTCTTCTCACTTGACAGCGCAATGCAACACATTACGAGCTTTCAGACTACCTGTGTTTCTCTTGCTGGTGATGTTCATTTTGGTTTAATGGAAGCCACAATGAAAAATAAACAAAGCTCCCTCCTTAACAGCCACTCTCATCATTCAGCAGTGTCAATCGTGACATTTCCCTCCTGTTGTCAGCTATCGGCATGCTGATTGAGTTCATATTCACATCGACTTCAGTAAAGTGCATGGAATTTTACTTAAGACTTTAAAATTACAGCATGAAAACAGGCCCTTTGGCCCAACGAGTCCACACCGACCAGCAATCACCCCATGTACTAGCACTATCCTACATACCAGGGGCAATTTACAATTTTACCGAAGCCTCTTAACCAACAAACCTATATATCTTGGGAGGAAACCGGAGTACCCGGAGAAAACCCACACGGTCACAGGGAGAACGTACAAACTCCGTATCGACAGAACCCATAGTCAGGATCAAACCCGGGTCCTTATACCTTCAATTTTAACAAATCCATGTTTGCATTAAAGTAAAGCTTTGTCCGGGAATTTCCTCAGATGCTGATGGTCCCTTAACTTACCCTCCAAACAGTGAACACCCTGCTTACATGTGTAACGCCAGCTTCTGCCAGGGTCTGCAATCGTCATTGGACTAATACTTAGGGAGATGCAAGGAAATTCCCAAAGGTTACAAGCACACTGACTATAATAAATTATGAAACCATTAAAACAACAAATCTCTTACCTATACTTCAACATTATGAACAACTCAAAGTAGGGAACATGAGAATCGTACCTATTCTATCACACACAGTGTAAGGAGGAATCTATACTTAGAGCACAGTCCATGGTTGCTCTTATTGTCCGTGTCAATATGATAGTGCTTTTTGACTGATGCAACATGCTGCTTTTACATAAAGGCTGTAAGGTAACTTGGGAAAGCACAATTTCCCACTTTTTAATTTTGAGATGGAAACTAGGTGGGATCCAGGAATAATGGGTGTCACAGTGGCCTAGCTGGTTGAGCCACTGCCTCACAGCACCAGAGACCCGGGTTCGATCCTGACCTCGGCTGATTCGGTGTGGAGTTTGCACACTCTCTAGGTGACCGTGTGAGTTTCCTTAGGGTGCCCTGGTTTCTTCCCACATCCTAAAGACATGCGGGTTTGTAAGATAATTGGACCTCTGTAAGTTGTCCCTATTGTGGAGAGAGCGGATGAGAAAGTGGGATAACATAGAGCTAGTGTGAATGGGTAATCAATGGTGCAAGGGGGAGGGATTCAAATTTTTAGGACATTGGAACCAGTTCTGGGAGGGGTGGGACCAGTACAAACAGGACGGTCTGCACCTGAGCTGGAATGGAACCAATGTCCTAGGGGGAGTGTTTGCTAGTGCTGTCGGGGAGGATTTAAACTAATGTGGCAGGGGGATGGGAGCAGGAGCAGAGAGACAGAGGGGTGTAAAATGAGGGTAGAAGCAACAGGTAGCAAGGTGAAAAGTAAAAGTGGCAGGCAGACAAATCCAGGGCAAAAATCAAAAAGGGCCACTTTTCAACATAATTGTATAAGGGGTAAGAGAGTTGTAAAAACAAGCCTGAAGGCTTTGTGTCTCAATGCAAGGAGTATACGTGATAAGGTGGATGAATTAAATGTGGAGATAGTTATTAATGATTATGATATTGTTGGGATTACGGAGACATGGCTCCAGGGTGACCAAGGCTGGGAGCTCAACATCCAGGGATATTCTATATTCAGGCGGGATAGACAGAAAGGAAAAGGAGGTGGGGTAGCGTTACTGGTTAGAGAGGAGATTAAAGCAGTGGAAAGGAAGGACATTAGCTTGGAGGAAGTGGAATCGATATGGGTAGAGCTACGAAACACTAAGGGGCAGAAAACGCTAGTGGGAGTTGTGTACAGGCCACCTAACAGCAGTAGGGAGGTTGGGGATGGCATCAAGCAGGAAATTAGAAATGCGTGCACTAAAGGTGCAGCAGTTATAATGGGTGACTTCAATCTACATATGGATTGGGTGAACCAAACTGGCAGGGGTGCTGAGGAAGAGGATTTCTTGGAATGTTTGAGAGATGGTTTTCTAAACCAACATGTCGAGGAACCAACGAGAGAACAGGCCATTCTAGACTGGGTATTGAGTAATGAGGAAGGGTTAGTTAGCAGTCTTGTTGTGCGAGGCCCCTTGGGCAAGAGTGATCATAATATGGTAGAGTTCTTCATTAGGATGGAGAGTGACAAAGTCAATACAGAAACAAGTGTTCTGAACTTAAAGAAAGGTAACTTTGAGGGTATGAGGCGTGAATTGTCCAAGATAGACTGGCGATTGATGCTGAAAGGGTTGACGGTGGACATGCAATGGAAGGCATTTAAAGGTCGCATGGATGAACTACAACAAGTGTTCATCCCAATTTGGCAAAAGAACAAACCAGGAAAGGTAGTGCATCCGTGGCTAACAAGGGAAATCAAGGATAGTATTAAAACAAAAGATGAAGCATACAGATTAGCCAGAAAAAGTAGCATACCAGAGGAGGACAAAGGGCTTAATTAGGAAAGGGAAAATAGATTATGAGGGAAAACTGGCAAGGAACATAAAAACTGACTGCAAAAGCTTTTATAGATATGTCAAGAGAAAAAGATTAGTTAAGGCAAATGTAGGTCCCTTGATGAGCTGGATGATCAGCCATGCTCATATTGAATGGCGGTGCAGGCTCGAAGGGCCGAATGGCCTACTCCTGCACCTATTTTCTATGTTTCTATGTTTCTATGTCTATGGTCGGCATGGACTCAGCGGGCCAAAGGGCCTGTTTATAAACTAAACTAAACTGAATTAAATACAGATCGAAAACAAGCTAGAATCGTTCGGTAAAAAACATATACTAGGTTTCAGTTGTCACATTTCAGCTGTAGCAGAACAGATACTATGTTTGATTTTTATTAATCAGTCAACCTAAGGCTGGTGAGATTGGAAGGTTGGAATTATTTTCAGAAGTCACCAGCATGAACTGGACAGTGCTCCAAATAGGTTTTTCAATTGCAAATATACAAATAGCATATACTATTGCTACATCTGCATGCTTTATTCATTATTTCAGTCTAAATTAAATCAGTGAGTGATTGTCCTAGCTTTAACTACACGAAAGGCAGCACTTTCAGTGCTGTGAGGGTTAATGCTTTTTTCCGGGCAATTGATCCTATTGGTAAGTATCTGGTTCTGCATGGGTTTTTGGGAACCATTCAAGTTCAATTCTTTGAAGGACTTGTCTCCAACGTTCAAAGGGAGTTTAAATCTTTTGAAAATATACTGAATACTGCAAACATCATGCATCTTAAACAAGGGAATTCTGCAATAACTCAACCATATCAAACTTTGATGAGGGGAGGGAAATTTCTTTTCAGGATGACTAAAGTATAATTTTACAACAAAACATAATTAGTCCTATAAAAGTATTAACTCTTGTTTTCCCTGGATGGTTTTTCACGAAAATAAAGAATCTCACACTTCACGTACAGTAGCAATCAAAATTACTCTGCAATATTATTTTGATACTTTGTTAAAGAAACAAACTTATTTTTAGCTAGGTCCATTCCTTCAGAGAAATAGCAGAAGTGCTTCAAGTAAACAATGTTTCAGCTAATATTACAGAATGCAATTGCAAATGGTAGATAATCAGAAGCTTTCTAACCCTCAAAGCTTTGCCTGGGAACATTTTCTACATCAGCATCAACCTGTGGGGAATTCAACTGTCCATTGACAAAGCATGGGTAACAATTTAATCCAAATTGAACTTAAAAGGATGCTACGAACTTGGGTCTGCATGTTTGTGTGTGTATGTGTCTTGTGCTTCTCGGTTCATGTGCATTTTATGTGCTTGCATGTACAATTGCTTCTGGATGTGCACATGTGTGCATGAGTCTGTATATATAAATCTATGTGTGTGTACATTTGTGCATCCATATACAGGTACCTCGTGTTTTATGCCGGGGTTACATGCTTGAAATGTGGCGCATAATTCAAAGCATGGAAATTAAACCTATACGCGACTACGCTGTCAGCAGTAAATTTGAGCGCATTATTCTAAAATTACGAGCGCGTAAATAAAGCATTGGTATTAAAGGAACAAGTGCTTTACTTTAAAAATGCATGAATCAAACATGCATGTATCGTGAGGTACCTGCATATGGTTCCTTGTGCATGCATTTGTCTGTGCATGTCTTTGACACTACTATAATTTTTTTGTCTGATTTTTGTTTCATGAAGGATTATGGAAAATGTAACTATATTAAAGGGACCATATAAATAATGTCTGGTACTGATATACATGCATGCTCTCTCATTTTATGTCACCAAAAACCCTGATTACAGGGTGAGCCAAACTGTGTGCCAATAATGCAAATTTGATCAGTTAACTGCAGACCACTCTGATCACATTATGATCTCAAACTTATTTCCTTCTTTTATGCCTGTTGGTATTGTACAGCATTCACCCAAATTATATTTGTTCAATAAAAATTGAATTCTTAAAGTGGTCCTTGCGTAAATTATAAATTAGAATGAGTGAACATTCTAAAGAATTCAAAATCTTTCCACTCAGAATTTCAACCTTTTATAATTTATGAGGGCAATGGATTCCAATCATATCTCGCCTTTTTAAATCTTATTCCTAAACACACTTTAATTGTCTTTTTCATGGAAAAAAAAGGCGTCTATTTTTTACTCCAACTGATATTTAAAGCAATAGATTTGAGAGATAAACCTTTACATTCTAGCAGTTTGCATTTTTCAAAGCTTTGTTACATTAGGTGAATGAAACTTCCCTACTGATTTCAAATCAGGCATGCTCGCTAACAAAGAAAAGTTAGTCTTTAGACTTCAGCTTCTTTCTGAGATGTACAGAATTAAAAAAAAGTAATCCCCACTGCTTCTAAGCTGAATGCAGCAAGCTCAGCACTCCTGACTGACACTTCACTTCTTCCCTGAATAGACTTTAAACTTCAGACGACCTAACAGGGTACTAGATCAGTACTGCAGGGGGATAATAATTTGCATGATCTATTGTGCTGTAGAATTTTGGATGCATTGCAAGGCCAGTTCCATTTACTTCCACTCTGCCTGCCTGTTGCAGCATTTGAATAGTCCAAGCTAAAGGGGATACAAAGAGCTTTTGTGTGTCATATGAACCATATTCATCATGTAATGCCAGTAACACAAATCTGATTGGACATTTTGACCACTTTGAAGCTGATCCAGAGAGCAAGTCGTCAGTGACTGCTAACTTGAGTCTCTATTCGCCCCGTTTTTTTTAGCGTTGAGATGTGGTCCCTCATAATACGAAAGAGCAAATTAATAACAAACGCTCCCAATGAACAAAAACACAGGAGCATGATTGACACTACTTTATGCCGAAACAAACAAAAGGGTGATTTGGGTAGAATTCAGAATGAGTTGCTGGAGCGTGGATTTAATTCAGAAATTTTAGATTTCTTCTCCGCAGCTTAAATGCTGGCATTCTCAGTTTACAGCACAATGTGTTGCTATCAAAACTGCTTATTGTATGCGGTTGAATTACAGAACATGTCATACAAGAGCCCCTAGTTTGTGTCTAACGGCATTTGTGTGTTTCCAAGGAAAACTGAAGTAAATTCTGAGAAACCAAATTCTTTGGTTTAGCTTTACATCGCTGGTAATTTGTTTTAAAATGGAATCAAGTTTACACTGATATTTTTCTTTACCTGTGACGTTAAAAGGTTGCAATTTGCAAAAACAGGAACAAAATTCCCTGCGTACATTGCTCACACAGATGATGTTGATGTGGAGAAAAGATGTAGTGGATTTATTTTATTTATCAGACCTTTAATCATACTTTTAACCTGCAATGGAACTGCTTTTTGTGAAGAGACACTAACATTATTCTGCAATGCCTTGTAAAATCAGACCGCCTTGTATTTGGTGGTAGCGTTATTCATTAGAGTGTATCTCTTTTTGTTGCATTTAGCACTACAGACCTATTCATTATTTAACACTTGAAGCTTAAAAGGCTGAAAGGAGGTAGTGCACTTTTTGATTCAATCCAACCCAGAAGCAATTTGTCATTGCCTTTAATGGAGACATCTACTCTATGTGGAAAAAAAACAGCTGACATCTGATTATAAAGAACTGAGGAGGAAATGGTAAATTTCAACATCATTTTTCCCTTGCCATCTTTACAGGCTGGAAAAATCTGCAAGGAATGACTCCAAAGATCGTGCACAATCATGATAGGAGATGAGTGTATAGGACTGCCAAAGGTGCTGACAGATCAGGTGGATGCCCATTATGTACATACCCTTCATGATACGAGAAAGTTGCAACCATGTTAAAGTTTTCAGTGTACGTGCATCAAGTTTCTTTTAATTTGTTGGTTAATTTCATTGGTTTTAAAATGATTTAAACTAAGTGAGAAAGGGAAATAAAGGAGGTAAGAATTTATATTTTTTCCAAATGCAGGGAGAGAATATCCAAACAGTAAATATAGAGAAGACATAAAATGCTGAAATAACTCCGTGGGTCAGGCAGCATCTCTGGAGAACATGGATAGGTGACGTTTTGGGTCAGGACTCTTCTTCAGACTTCAGAGGTCAGACAATAAACTAAACTCAGATGTCAAGAGGCAATAGTATTCTATTGTCATATGTCTGAAACAAAACAAGGAAATTCTTGCAGCAGCACAACAGAATATGTAAACATAGTTCTCTGTAAACAATATAATAAATGGAAAAACGTTCAGTGTCTGTCTGTCTATCTACCTACCTATCTATCTATCTATCTATCTATCTATCTATCTATCTATCTATCTATCTATCTATCTATCTATCTATCTATCTATCTATCTATCTATCTATCTATCTATCTATCTTTCTGTCTGTCTGTCTGTCTATCTATCTATCTATCTATCTATCTATCTATCTATCTATCTATCTATCTATCTATCCATCCATCTATCTATCTATCTATCTGTCTATCTATCTATCTCAATAAAATGAAAAGTTCAGTGTATATATATATTAATATTCATCTATTTATTTATTTATTTATTTATTTTTATACTGGACTTTTGGGGTTATATACATACATACATACACACATACATACATACATACATACATACATACATACATACATACACACACACACACACACACACACACACACACACACAAAACAAACAAACCAAAACTCATAAAATAATGATTATATTCAAGACTACAAACTCAGGAGCAGCAATGTAAGACTGTGAGCTTTTGTCCTGGCCTTGCTCTCATCCTTAACATTAGAGGGCTGAATCTAATCACATTTGTCATAGCCTCACTACACATATTACTTTTGGGTTGGTCACTGAGGCGAGAGTTTGTGCTCCTGCTTGTTCCCTTGTACAGCTTCAATCCCCACAGCAGAGCATATAAAATTGATGTGATTGATTGAAACAGGCCATTCTACCCACCAAATCCATATTGACAATCGAACACTCATTCACATTTATTCTATGTTATCCCACTTTCTCATCCGATCCTTACAGACTAGGGGCAATTTACAGAGGTCAATTAACCTACACACCAGCAAGCCTTTGGGATATGGGAGGAAATGGGAGAAAAAGGAGGAAATCCACGCGGTCACAGGGAGAACGTGTAAACTCCACACAGACAGCACCCAATGGCAGGATTGAACCCGGGTCTCTGGTATTGTGAGATAGCAGCTCTACCGCTGTGTCACTGTGCTGCCCTTAAGTATTAAGAGAACATAGCAAAATCACCCACTGAAGGATCTTGACATCTTATTTTGCTACTTTGTGCTAGTAAATGTTATATTGATTGAACTACATGAATCAGATCCTCACAATCACTATTTATTTTCACTCATGTAATAAATTATTGATTTATGTTCATCCTTTTCATCCCACTTCTTTACCTGGTCTCTTTTGAAAGGACCGTGAAAATGGAAGTAAATCATTTGAAAATATCTGGTTCAGATGACATGAGCATTTGGTAGTTTGCAGAAATTGTAGCTTTACATCTTCAATCATTATTTTGAAAACTATTAGCTTCAAGTTAGCAAGTAGGATAAAATGAGTCAAAGTTTTGATTTCTCCAGAGATTTCCCAGAGTCACTGGAAATGTATATTCCCCAGGTGGGGGCTATACCCCTTGATAAACAAAGTACATGGGAAAGAAACGCAGAGTGCTGGAGTAACTCAGTGGGTCAGGCAGCATCTCCGGAGAAAAAGGATGGGTGACGTTCCGGGTCGGAACCTTTCTTCAGACTGAAAGTAGAGGGGAAGGAACTGGAGGTAAGAAAAGGTCAGAACAAATCCATGGGACAAACAAGTCCATGGGATTGTCAGAGGTCCATCATTCTCATCATTAGCAAATGGAGCTCATCCATTGCTGAACAGCTCAGATGTTGGAGTGGACAATAAAACTCAGTAATGTGAGGTAGCAAATGTGAGAGGTGGTGAGATTGACTGCTTTAGACACTCAACATCATCACAGGGTAAGAGTGCACAGGAAACGTATGCTGCAGCCACGCGTTTAGGTCCTTCTACACAAGTGTACATGTCTGGTAGTCGATCAATGAACGAATAGTCTCTGCACAATGAATGTGCTTCCTGTTTTATCAATGCAAGCTGCCACCCTGAAGGTTCTCACTGGTAGCTAAGTGGAAGTGTTCTCATGTGCGAAAATGAAAGATTGTTTGAGATAATACTATGAATTCATGTTGTGTCAAATGTCAAGAATATATATATATATATATATATATATATAAATATATATAAATATATGTATATACTGTGTTGGAGCGTCACCACAGACTTTGGTATACAAGTCCTTGGCATGGGTCTCAAACCCACAACCTTCAGAGTTAAGTGCACAAACATATATTCTAACCCTTCCTCCTGTGATAAACATATTAAAGCTGAATAAGGCATAAATCATCCACTTTATAATTGACAGTGCTTTCAGCCCAATTGCGAAGCTTGCCAGAATTTGCTGTCTTGTTCAGTGTAAAAACATCAAGACACTGTAAACTATAGCATTTTGATTTTATCAGAGGTAAATGATGTAAATAATTGTTTGCAAAGGGTTATTTATTTCCACAACATGCATTAGTTAAAGCAGCCATTGTTTATTTAATACCCTTGCCCTAGTGCTGAACCCACAACTTTCTCCAGTTTCTCTCTCTTGTCTCCTCCTTCCATGCACTGAGCTAATTTTGTTCTTGTTCCACATCAGAAGCTAAACTGGAGATCATGATTCACAATGCACAATTAACAACAAACAGAATTGCCATTAAGATAGTATCGTTAATATGGCAAAAATATCTCAAGGTGGCCCACATAAGGCAGAGAACAAACAGGGTCAGAGAGAGATTTTAAGGAATATACTACATAAAATGGGTGTATAAAGATGGAGAGGTAAATGGAGAGAATCCTGAAGCCAAGCTATGGCTGATTAATAGGTGGCTGCTATTGGGGATTTCCTTGCCTCTCCACGATTTTGAAGTATCCTGTTCCAATTGTGTTATACTCAATTCTAGTTCCCTTTAGTCACTCTCCCTCTCTCTCTCTCTCTCTCCCTCTCTCTCTCTCTCTCTCTCTATCTCTCTCTCTCTCTATCCCTTCTTGATTAGCAAGGTAATATTTAATAGCTTCTAAAGCACACTTCTAAATTATTGGGAAATCAAAATTAATACACCCCCTATCACTTTAACCACATTGTTTAATATCTTGATATCGTCCTTTGGATCTACAGAAATTAACTTTTGTGCCATGAATTTCTCCAGTAGTATTTCTTTAGTGATATTAATCACTTTAAATTTCCCATTCGTTTTGCTAATTTGACTTCTTAAATCCAGAGCGAAAATACTATCAGGCAAGATTGGTTTTTTATTCGACCTGAGAGGTCTGCTGTTATCATTCCAGTGGACATTTATTTAGAATGGAAACAGAGTTCTTATTTACCCAAGATTCTCACTCCCACCTAAGCTGGTGCATTTCAGCTCACAAATATTAAAAACCCACCTACACCAGGTAACTAGAAGAGTGTGTCTTAAGCATTTCCAGCAACCCATAAATCTTGGATATGCTTTCTATACTTTTTGGACCAATCCTCGGATCAAGCATGAGAATGACTCTTTATGTCAAAACTGGAAATCAAGAAGAATAAAGATTTTGAGGAAATATATCCAACCATTCAAATCAAAGAGAATTGATTTCAAATATTAATTATTTGTAAAGATAACATTCAAATTGTTGACTGTTAACTGCTTCTGGAGACATTTGTTCTTCACACCTGATTGCAGTGGATATAATTTTTGCCTGAAATCAAAGTGCATGGTGCTGATGTCGTGATTTCAATATACAGTACATTGCATGACCAAATAGACTTGACCTGGGAGATTCCTGGTCAGAATTCAACATCAAACCATAATTGGCTACATCAATGTGGACCCAATGGGGAATCTAGCTCAGCTTACAGCTCAGTTCAAAGGCAGTCCCCAGGTTATGACAGGGTGCCATTCCTGAGAACAGTTCGTAAATCGAAATTGAGTGAAAACAGTGTGTTGCAGAGGATCACAGAAACAGCTGGGATGGGAGAACAAGCAGGTACGGGGAGAGAGAGAACGTACTATTGTAGTTAATCATTGTGATAATATTGGTGACCTCTGTGTGTGTGT
This sequence comes from Rhinoraja longicauda, assembly GCF_053455715.1. Classification (NCBI taxonomy): domain Eukaryota; kingdom Metazoa; phylum Chordata; class Chondrichthyes; order Rajiformes; family Arhynchobatidae; genus Rhinoraja; species Rhinoraja longicauda. The sequence goes on from NC_135970.1 coordinate 15,751,665, forward strand.
GTGTGTGTGTGTGTGTGTGTGTGTGTGTGTGTGTGTGTGTGTGTGTGTGTGTGTGTGTGTGTGTGTGTGTGTGTGTGTGTGTGTGTATGCGTGTGTGTGCATATGTGTGTGTGTGTGTGTGTGTGTGTGTGTGTGTGTGTGTGTGAGTGTGTGCATGCATGTGTGCATGTGTATGTGTGTGTATGTATGTATGTATGTGTGCACATGCATGGAAAATGGTGTTCAGCAAGGACAATTCATAGCTCCCACCCGGTTTGCCATCCACGCTGCAGCCATCCTCCATCTCAGTGACCAAACCTGCAACCAAGCATCCAAATTACCTACAGGCTCTTCAACATGAACATATTCAAAGAGTAAGGTCTCCACCTCTTCCATCATGGAGCTTCAATGTCCGGATGACAATGTATTTTTTTTCTCACTCAAAATACAACGTGCAAAGCATCCTGGATGAACTTGTAAACTCCTTGGTTTGGTCTTGAATGTAAAAAGACTAAAATCAGCCTCTTCCTAACAGCTTGACATCACCTCCAACAATAAATATAAAACAATTGTCATCTAGAAAATGCAATCATGTCCATTTCTTGGTAGCCATGTCTCCTTCAAAGCAGATCTTGACAATGAACTACATCACCAATTCTGGTGTGCAAGTGAGGCTGTCTGCATGGAGTTTGCACATTCTTCCTCGGACCACCTGGATTTCCTGCTCCTGTTTCCTCCCTCATCCCAAAGACATGCAGGTCAATTGGCTACTGTAAATTGCACCGAGAGTGCAGGGTGTGGATGAGAAAGTGGGATAACATAGAACTAGTGGGAAAAGATGATCAATGGTCGGCGTGGACTCAGTAGGCTGAAAAGTCTATTTACATGCTGTATTTCTAAACTAAACTAAACTGAACTGTATATGTATATATATGCATTTAGACTTTAGACTGTAGAGATACAGCGCAGAAACAGGCCCTTCGGCCCACCGACACATAAGGGACAATTTATTTTACAAATTACCAAAGCCGATTAACCTACAAACCTCTATGTCATTGGATTGTGGGAAGAAACCGGAGCACCCGGAGAAAATGCATGCGGGTCATGGGGAAAACATATAAGCTCCGTACAGACAGCACCTGTAGTCAGGATCGAATCCTGGTCTCTGCGCTGTAAGACAGCAACTGTACCTCTGTGCCACTGTGCCACCCCAATTATTTGTGCCAACTTCGTGGATTTTGACAAGCAGATCTTAAGGGTATTAAAATTGATCTATGCCAGAAAGGGGATCTCATTCTGACAGTGAATTAACGTGAACCAGTGACAATCTCAATAAATCAATATTGGCTGTGATTGCCCCGTGCAGCTGATTTGAACTTTAAGCATTCATTACCAAGCCTTGTACATGCACATCGACCACTAGATAAAGTAGTGGAAGGCAACAGGTGCCCTCAGAAAATGTACAGAAGCAGATGGCGAGCTGATTATCCTTTCAGTTTTGGATACGCTCACTACACATTTTGAAATGCTGTATAACAGCGATGTGGTGGTGCAGCGGTAGAGTTGCTGCCTTACAGCGCCAGAGACCCGGGTTCGATCCTGACTACCGGTCCAGTCTGTACAGAATTTGTATGTTCCCCCCGCAACCACGTGGGGTTTTTCCAGGTGCTCTGGTTTCCTCCCACACTCCGAAGACGTACAGGTTTGTAGGTTAATCGGCATCAATTAAAGAAAAATTGCAAATTGTCCCCAGTGTGTAAGAAAGTGTTAGCGTACAGGGATCGCTGGTCAGCGCGGACACAGTGGGCCGAAGGACTGTTTCTGTGTTGTAGCTCTAAACTCTAAACTAAACTAACGAATTCACTCAACAGCCTGAATCCAAAATGGTTCAGAAAGAGGGGATCCAGGAGCAGAAATATTGAATTGCAATAAGGCTCCAAAACATGGGAGTTAGAAGATTCCGCAGTGGCAAGAAACATTCAGAGTGCAAGTGGAGGTGATGTGGAATGACAAAATAGAAAGACAAGTGCCTTTGTTTTGTTATGGTTAAATATATCAGATAAGAGCAGGTTATTTCACAATCTCTGCACAGACTTGTTTTGACTTGAAGGAGTTTAACAATCCTCAGACCATTATTTTCCTTTCTTGCTATGGGTGAGTGTAACTGCAGCACATTCCATCACTTGAAGAGCCAGTGCACTGAATCCTGTGCTCAGCTATGTATCAGGTTATCCTATTTAATAAGTGGGCAGAGCCCATCCCTCCAGGCTGCGTCGCTCAGTCTCTGTGATTTTTTGTAAATATAGTCAAGTGTCAGGTATGGAAGGGAAGTATTTTTTTATCACCAGCAAGCTGTGGCTTGCCTAGGCAGCATTTCATGCAAGGATTAAGGGAGGAAAAGTACAAAGACAGCAATCTTTAACACAAAAATTTAGGATATTTTCATGAGACGGTGAAGATAATCATACACATCGAGTCTGGGTTACAAGGTGAGGTGATATTACACTGTCGTACCAGCAAGGGTTTTTCCTATTTGACCTTTTTGATGCATACTAAAAAGTGGTTCTTTAAGTATTGGATCTCATACTTCACTCTGCATAATTCTTGAACGCCTTAGCAAGCAAATTCTATTAACCCAGTGGAGAGTCTCTTTTGATAGGAAGGAAAGTTTCCTAAGTTAAGAAAATCCCTGTGGTAAATTTCTTATCCAAATTCTTCATTTGGGAAAAAAAAGATACAAAGTGCTGGAGTAACTCAGCGGGTCAGGCACCATCACAGGAGAACATGGATATAGGCGACGCAAAGATAACATGAAGTGCTGGAGCAACTCAGCAGGTCAGGCAACATCTCTGGAGAAAAAGGATGGGTGATGTTTCGGGGGGGGGGGGGTGGGGTGCATCTTCAGCCTGAGATGCTGCCTGATGTGCTGAGTTACTCCAGCATTTGTGTCTATTTTTTGGTATAAACCAGCATCTGCAGTTCTTTGTCTCCTCGTGGATAGACAATGTTTTGAGTCGACTGATTGTGGTGGGGGATGGGGGGGGGGGGGGGGGGGGAGCTGGAGGAGAGGTGGGAACAGGACAAATTGAGAGGTGGATACAGGTGAGGGGGAAGTTGATTGCCAGATAGTTGAACAAAGACCAGATATGAAAAGACAAAAGACAGAAAGGAGAACAGGATAGAAGAAGCGCAAATAGTAAAGACAAAGAAATAAATATAGGTGGAAGGAGATGGGGGGCGGGGTGGGGGGGGGGGGGGGGTGGGGGTGAAAGTGACACAAGGGACTGCAGACGATGGTTTAGAAAAAAATACACGACATGCTGGATGAAATCAACAGCTGCTCAAATTGAGCCTCAAAACTGCATACAATGACGATATCGGAACAATCGCAATAAAACGCACGATCATATTCTTGTTTTTGTTCTTTGAAGAACATTCCACTAACATTGGGAGAACAGATTGGACAGCCTCAGAAATGACTCCAGGCAAGTCAAACATCTTCCAAAGTCCAGAAAGTGTGTTCGAACAAATGCTTTTTAATGGAATTTCGCTACTGAGCTCCATACTCAGAGTTTGCCTCTGTAGTGAGGCAGCATTCCATTACTGGAGATTCTGGGATAAGTACGGCTGATTACTCAGTGAAGCTTGGGAACGTCATGACAAGAAACACAATCACACTGACCGGCAAAAAACCCACTCCCAGAGTTTTTAGGTAAACAATGAACCATTGGAAAAACAATGCTTTGGTAGGCCCATGTTCTCAAAGGCTCAGCCACTATCCCCAGCAGAGAAGGGCACATCATCTCCAGACTGGGGACCATGTCTGGGGACTTGGTTCTGTCCAATTTGCTGTGAGAGTGTGGTGATAGACTCCTCCTAACCTCTTGTGTAGGAAGGAACTGCAGGTGCTGGTTTATACTGAAGATTGACACAAAATGCTGGAGTAACTCAGCAGGTCAGGCAGCATCTCTGGAAAGAAAGAATAGGTGACATTTCGGATTAGAACCCTTCTGCGGACGGAAAGTAGAGGTTGGGGAGGTTGGAAAATCCTGTTTGCATCCTTGTGTACCTCTTGTTATCATACCTCCCCCAGCCAACAATGGGCTCTTATGGGTCCCACCCTTCCTGAGGTCATCTGTTGCTGGTCCTGATGTGTGCTGGCCTTTTCTCACCAAACCTCTGATTGTCTCTTGCATTCAGTCAGTCAGAACTGACGATGCACAAACCATCTTGCTCGTCCATATTACCCTTGTCGTAAAAACATTCCAGTGAGATCCTCAGCTGAGTTCTCAGGAGGGACCTCATTAAAACGTACAGAATAGTGAAAGGCTTGGAGTGGATGTGGAGAGGATGTTTCCACACGTGGAAGAGTCTAGGACTAGAGGCCAAAGCCTCAGAATTAAAGGTTCTTTTAGAATGGAGATGAGGAGGAATTTCTCTAGTCAGTGGGTGGTGGATCTGTGCAATTCTTTGCCACAAACGGCTGTGGAGGCCAAGTCAATGGATATATTTAAGGCAGGGATAGATAGATTCTTGATTAGTACAGGTGTCAGAGGTTGTGGGGAGAAGGCAGGAGAATGGGATTAGGAGGGAGAGATAGATCAGCCATGATTGAAATTGCAGAGTACACGATGGGCTGAATGGCCTAATTCTGCTCAAATCACTTATGATCTTATGATTATATGACTGTATGGAGGTTTAAATGACCCCTCCACCAAGTTCCTACTCTGGATCCTGAAGTGCCAAGCTAAAGCCCAGCAGCTGCTAGTGTATCTTGACATGACACATGTCCCTCTAATCTGGGTCACTCATCCCTCTGAGGTGGTGCTATGCTGCGATGACCACAATGACATCATCATCACTCCATCTCCTCGTTTCCTTCAACTCTTCCCTTGTGCTCCTCCATCTGCTGCATCACTTCATGCTCCTGCTGCTCTTCATCGTGCTGCTGATGGTGAAATGGAGAGTCTCCCCAAACCAGGGAAAGGTAAAACAGGATGGAGACACAAAATGCTGGAGTAAATCAGCGGCTCAGGCAGCATCTCTGGAGAAAAAGAATCGGTGACGTTTCAGGTCGAGACCAGTCTTTTCGTTTTCTCCAGAGATGCTGCCTGGCCTGCTGTGTTACTCTAGCATTGTGTGTCTATCTTCAGTGTAAACCAGCACCTGCAATACCTTGTAACTGTAATTATTTTTGTTCTTTTTGTGCACAACCCGCAGGCATTGCCACTTTCATTTCACTGCACATCGTGTATGTGTATGTGACAAATAAATTTGACTTGACTTCCTAAAACAGAAGGGAGTTGCCTGGATAAGCTGGACCTTAAACACCTTCCAGGTGATGCAGCAAAGATAAATTGTAGATCACTTCAGAGGGGAAGCATAATCACAATGAAACATTCTTAACGAGCATAATAAAGCCATAAACTGCTGGAAACACTCCGCAGGTTTCATCAGAACTTATCAAAGGCTATTGATCTGAAATGTTAACTGTGCTTCTCTCTCCACAATTACTGGTGACCTGCTGAGTATGTCCAGTATATGATCATAACTGGCAGACAATTGTTTCTTTATAAGAACATTGTCGAGGTGCGTGGCTAATTTATATTCTACCTTGATTTAATTAACATGCATCAGGCATCAACAAGATGTGGTGCATAATCCCAGAGGTTACTCATTCATGTACTTACCCGTATTCATATTTATGACAGGAAAAGGGATTCGTTACCAGAGTATACCACCACATGTAAATCATCAAAGACAAATCTTGTCTCCCCATTTGAGATAAGCAAGTCTATCTTCAACTGCAGAGAGTCATTAGCCTTCTCATGTGTTTTCTAATTCCTTCCTGCTGTTTGATCTAATATTTAATCGATATTGAAGTATTTTAACTCTTAATATTGTTTTTGTAACTATATAAGGAGCTGCTCAAGACTTATCCAATATCTGTAGAGTGGGGCAAATGTGTGAGCTCGTCTTTTGGCATACCAGTTCAGAATTTAGTGTGCAGGTAACTTCATTGGCATAGGGGATTTGTTTGAGACACCCTTTCCCGTGAATTCATTGAATTCATTGCCACAGAAGGCTGTAGAGGCCACGTCGACACCCATTCCCTGGAATTTATTGCCACAGAAGCCTGTAGAGGCCAAGTGAATGGATATTTTTATGGCGGAGATCGATAGATTCTTGATTAGTGCGAGTGGCAGGGATTATGGGGTGAAGGCACGAGAGAGGGAAAGATAAATCAACCATGATAGAATGGCAGAGTAGACCTGATGGGCAGAATAACGTGAATAACGTTATATAACGTGAATTTTTCCTCTATTCACTGGTTATCCTGGGAAAGATATTGAATACAGTGGCTTTGTGAAGCTTTGCAGGTAATGAGGAGGGAAGATATGGAAGAAGAGAAACTGAACCAGAGCCTTCAGTGGTCCCTGGCCTTTGCCACTGTTATGGATCTTTACCAAGTCCTTAAAATGTAAGGTTTATTTAGGAATGTCAACCAATTGCTTATGCTATGACAGGTGTTCAGAAACCTATACTGAAAATGTGGGAAGATGTCAAGGCACCAGGAAACACAAAACCGATTTATCGCCTACCAACAAGCTTCCATTCAATAAAAAAAAGGCCATTAAGGATTCACAGTAGAAAATCCAGGTAGCAAATAAATCTATTCACTCCCTCCTTACTTGCTCTCTCGGAGATCCAGTATTTTATGCATTATCCAATTTCCTAGCTGGTAAGTAAATCGAATAAACCTCCAGCAGAACATTGATTGGTGAGGACTTTGAATTATTATTTGTTGGATATTCTAAAAGAAAGCATCTTGCCATACCTAACAGTACTTTCAATATACATAATCCATGCAGTATAGGTAATCCCATCTGTAAGAAGTTTCAGGAATTTAGCCTGATATCAATGTCCACGGTGGGATTGTGATAACTTGGAAATTATGCGGTCTTAGCGCTCCCTTGCATTTGTTGCTCATGTACTTCCAAGGGTGTCAGGTTTTGCACCTGTGAATTTTACTTATAGTGACTTTAACCTAACCCAGTCACTGAGAAAGATGCAATGAAATTGTTGTCCCTTCAGACTTTATTCTCCAGTGTAGTCAATATAGAGCAAGACATAGGGCAGCGCAGTGGCGCAGCGGTAGAGTTACTGACACAGAGCCATTGTCCCGGATTCCATCCTGTCTATGGGTGCTGTCTGTACAGAGTTTGTACATTCTCGCTATGACTGTATGAGTTTTCACCACCTGCTCCGGCTTCCTCCCACATTCCAAAAACGTGGGTTAAAATTGGCTTCTGTAAGTTGCCCCTAGTCTGTAGCATGAGAAACTTGAATAGCATAGGCTGAAGGGACTGTTTCCATGCTGTATGTCTAAAGCCTAAAGACTAAAGAGAGGAAGTAAAACTGGATTACTACCCTCCACGAGAAATATCCCTGCACGTGGGTTAAAATTCCTTTGACTGCAGACTGGTTATAACTTTTACTGCTCTTGATTTGAAGATTATACAACAAAGGTCAGTCCCCTGAGTTCCTTAATGACTGAATCTCTCTTCCACATTTCACCATGTCTGTCACTACCTAAAGTTGGTAGCAATATACTCGATTGATTCATTGATTTATTGAAAGATACCGCACGGTTCTATGTTTTCCCATTTTCCCATCCATTCCCTGCACACTAGAGACAATTTACAGAGGCCAATATACAAGCCCGCACATCTTTGGGATGTGGGAGGAATCTGAAACACTAAGTAGAAACCCACATGGTCATATGCAGAACATGCAAACTCCACACAGACGGCACCCAACATCAGGATCGAACCTGGGTCCCTGATGCTGTGGGACATCAACTCTACCACTGCGTCCTTGTGGGCCCAACTTACTTATATAACTAAACACTTGCATGTTTTATCACTTACATACATGTCTTCTTCTGAACACATCTCATGATGTACAATTGTCAGTTATCTAACCTCCAATTAGTAGTGCATTGCAGGAGATGAATAAAAATGTTTTAGAGCAAAGTGGCTGTAAGATTTGACAATAGACAATAGACAATGGACAATAGGTGCAGGAGTAGGCCATTCGGCCCTTCGAGCCAGCACCACCATTTAATGTGATCATGGCTGATCATTCTCAATCAGTACCCTCCCCTGCCTTCTCCCCATACCCCCTGACTCCGCTATCCTTAACAGCTCTATCTAGAATGCATTCAGAGAACTGGCCTCCACTGCCTTCTGAGGCAATGAAGGATGGAGTTATTAACAAAGGGGAAGAGTTTGTGAAGGGAATCAAAGGCAATGTCATTGCCCTTCCAAAAACTTTGTCGGAGGAAAATTCTCTTCATCCAATCCTGCTTTTCCAGAAATCCATCCATGCGTTGGGGCCAGTCGAAGGTTGGGTAGACAGTGGTGTGATGGAGATGGGCAGCATTGGCATGCATTGGAACCTGGAGTATTGGTTTAGGGCAATGTGTTCAAGGGCAATGTGTGAATGAGAAACAAGAAAGGTACGAGGTTCAGAGAAACATTCGCATTCAAAGTGCGTGGTGTATTTTGATAGTTCATCAGTTAATAAAACTAGGGGTCAAGGAAAGAGCGTTCACGTTGCAGCCCTGTTTCCACCAATCTTTCCACCACTACGCACAAGAAGCACAAGAAGCACAAGATGCCATTGTATGCAGATGCCGAGAAGTGTGTTCAGCTCTGGCTGAACAATTTCTAATCGTGTGATGTGGACTCGATAAGAAGAATAAAACATACACTTCAACACTTCTGAAGAAGGGTCTCGACCCGAAACGTCACCCATTCCTTCTCTCCTGAGATGCTGCCTGACCTGCTGAGTTACTCCAGCATTTTGTGAATAAATCGATTTGTACCAGCATCTGCAGTTATTTTCTTATACACTTCAACCACCTGGTTTGTTTTTCACGTTTTTAAACTTTGTTGCAGGTACTGCCACCACTAGATGGCATTTACTTATGTTACTTTGAATTATATTTACAGCTAGCTATATAAATATATTAAAATATTAAAATGCTTGCATATGGCATTTACTTCCTGCAAGTAATGTATTTACTTTTTCTGCACAGTTCTGGCATTTTCCTGCGATCATACTATTTCCATCGCACCTGTCTGTAACACCTGTCAGTAGCACCTGTCAGCAACACCTGTCTGTAATTTAATGCTCACCTATCCTCACTAGCTACTGATTTTCCCCCTGATCCATCAGCACAGCTGGTGGCACTTTGATGGTCTGTTTCACCTGCCTTCGAAAGTAAATCTTTTAGTGCAATGGATCACACCTCCAGCTCTTCAGAATCCAAGCTTGCTCTCCACCCACAACTCTAACACACACACACACACACACACACACACACACACACACACACACACACACACACACACACACACACACACACACACACACACACACACACACACACACACACACACACACACACACACCTTCTCACATAAACACATACCCATACAAATACATACTCCCACAAATACACAGTCTAATATGCACACACACATATACACATATATTCCCTCACACACATACAAATACACACTCACACAAACACACATTTTTGTATGCACACTCACACTCACACAAACACACACTCTTGTATGCACACACACATTCCCACACAAACATACTCACATACATATTCCCACACACACATACAAATACACACTCACACAAACACACAATTTTGTATACATACTCACATTCCCACACAAACACATCCCACAGTTACAAACACACATATCTCACATACACATTCACATACACATATTCGGCACCCACTCATTCACATACCCGACATTCATACACACACAAATGTGCTGGAGTAACTCAGCGGGTCAGGCAGCTTCACTGGAGAACATGGATAGATGACGTTTCAGGTTAGGATCCTTCTTCAGACCTTCTTCCAACTCTTATTGAGTCTGAAGAAGGGTATTGCTGCCTTACCAATTGAATTACTCTAGCTTTTTGTATCTTTTTTTTCATCAAATGTATTGCTGCTTGAGGAATCCATATAACATTAAATGGCTACAGCATGACAACTTTAATTCCATTTGAAGTGCATTTGAGCCTTGAAGCCTGGTCTACTCCAAAGACGTACAGGTTTGTAGGTTAATTGGCTGGGTAAATGTAAAAATTGTCCCTAGTGGGTGTAGGATAGTGTTAATGTACGGGGATCGCTGGGCGGCACGGACTTGGAGGGCCGAAAAGGCCTGTTTCCGGCTGTATATATATGATATGATATGATAAATCTACATACTTTCACATTTGAAAAAGTTAGCCTGTGAAAGATTTACCTGAAATGGAGATAGAAAATGGGCAATAGATGAATTGGTACTTGAAAGGGAAGAACATGCAAACATCTTCGGTGAGAACTCCATCATCTATGAGTGGTTTCTGGGTGATTATCTGCTCCGATGTATCTAAAATATGCTACTGTTAAAACATTTAATGAGTGTGGTGTTATTACAAGTATAATATGTTCCCCATGGAACAATTAGATATGGCTTAGAAAGTTAGTTTTCTCCCATTAGCAATGAACTATTTGCTTATCCCATGATTTATTCAATGCTTATCCAATGCTTATGCCATGATTTTTGAAAATAAGTTACTACTCTTGTCAGATATAGGTACAAGATCGGTGTCTGAGCTGCTGCTGAGAATTGCAAAGAAAATCAGGGTTGTATCTGCTTTGTCTATGAGATCTTATTTGACCTTGGCAGAAATAAAGGCCGATGGGCCTCCACAGCCAAAGGGTTATACCCTAGTTGCATGTCCAAACACTTAAGAGAATTAATATCAAACCCCGCACATTCAGATACTCCATGCATAAACTTCATCATTACTTTTATATTTTTAAGATATATTTTGTGGTAGATAGCTTTTATTGCCTATGCTTAATTATTTCAAGTTATGTGATTAATTTCACAATTTAGCATTTTGCATTTTAGCATTCCAACCATGAGTAGCCCTTCAAAGATGTGGCAATTCCTCAGGAATGCATAAACATATCAGATTTTTAAATGGGGCTTGAATATACAGCTCTCTGTTTTAAAGGAAGAGGTGACTGAGCCAGCGAGCTAAAAGCGAGTTCTGACACTCAGTTCTTACTAGGCAAGACTTAGAGGGCAATATTCAATTTAAGACTGATTTAGGCATATTTCTGCAACAGCTCATTGAGTGTGTTTGCAGATACAAGGAACTGCAGCTGGTTTACAAAAGAAAGACACAAAGTGCCAGAGTAACCCAACAGGTCAGGCAGCATGCTTTCAAGAGAGAGTTAGATTTAGCTCTTGGGGAGAAGGGAATCATGGGAAATGGAGGAAAAAGCCAGAAGGGGGTACTGATTTTGGATGATCAGCCATGATCATATTGAATGGCAGTGCTGGCTCGAAGGGCCAGCTGGCTACTCCTGCACCTATTGTCTATGTTTCTATCTCTGGAAAACATGAACATGAGACGTTTCTGTTCGGGACCCAGTCTGAAGAAGTGTCCTGATCCGAAACATCACCTATTCATGTTCTCCATAGATGCTGCCTAACCTGCTGAGTTGCTCCAGCATTTTGTGTCTTTTTATAATGAGTTTATTTGATAAGTTGTAGAACTCTATAGGGTGGTAACAAGTTGAATCTATGTCTCAATAGACCTTACCCCAATCAATAATCTTGAATTAATTGGGAACTGCCGCTGCTGATCGATGGACTTGAGGAGATGAGAAATTCAGGACACTCTCGGACGAGGCCTTCCTGGTGAAATAGATTTCCATACTCACTGTCAAGCCTGACAATGAGTTCTGCACCAATCATTTGGGAGAGGGACATATGGGCACTGCAATGCCTTTGGGGATGGGTGCGGTACGAGCAATGAAACTATTGCCACATAAACAGTTCAGTCAAAAGCAAAGTTGTAAATAGCTATTTTCAGGCATCATATTACTTTCAGTTACGTTTTTTCAACTTGGCAGCCTTACGAAAGATGATTTTTAAATAAGCCCTCGTTTCTACTTACTCATTGATGTAGATAGATATCAGCAACTTTCTTTGGACAATAAAGATAAACAGCCGTCTTGTTCAGTGATGCTGACTGGAGATTGCTCAACGCCACCCTTGCGAATGGATAACACTGTAATAATGATAAATGACAATAATGAGTTCTGCCTTACTGCATAATGGCCTCTTTAATTTGACTGGTGCCTTTAATAATTTAAGCTGCTGTAAGAATTCATCTTCTACATT